>NC_048598.1:2787650-2925962 GCF_003668045.3 Cricetulus griseus | reverse complement strand
CCACACACACACACACACCACACCACATCACACACACACCACACACACACACACACCACACCACATCACACACACACCACACACACACACCACACCATACCACATACCACACACACATACACACACCACACACACCACACACACACACACACCACATACCACACACACCACATACCACACACACACCACACACACACACACCACATACCACACACACCACACACACACACACACCACACTCACACACACACACACCACACACACACAACACACCACACCACATCACACACACACCACACACACACACCACACACACCACATACCACACACACACACACACACACACCACACACACACACACACACATACACACAAACCACACACACACACACCCCACATACCACACACACACCACACACACACACACCACATACCACACACACCACACACACACACACACCACACACACACACACCACACACCACACACCACACACACACACACACCACACACACACATACACACACACACACCACACCACACACACACACACACACACACACACCACATACCACACACACACACACACACCACACACACACCACACACACACACACCACATACCACACACACCACACACACACACACCCACATACCACACACACACACACACACACACACACATACCACACACACCACACACACACACACCACACCACATCACACACACACCACACACACACACACACCACACCACATCACACACACACCACACACACACACCACACCATACCACATACCACACACACATACACACACCACACACACCACACACACACACACACCACATACCACACACCCCACATACCACACACACACCACACACACACACACCACATACCACACACACCACACACACACACACACCACACCACATACACACACACCACACACACACACACACCACACCACATACACACACACCACACACACACACCACACACACCACATACACACACACACACACACCACACACACCACACACACACACACACCACATACCAACACACCACACACACACACCACACACACATACCCACACACACACACACCAACCACACACACCACACACACACACACACCACACACCACATCACACACACACCACACACACACACACCACCACACACACACACACACACACACACCACACACACACACACACACACACACCACATACACCACACACACACACACACACACACCACACACACACACACACCACATACACACACACACACACACACACACACACCACACACACACACCCCACATACCACATACCACATACCACATACCACACACACCACACACACACACACACACACACACACATACACACACAGATACACATGCCACACACACCACACCACACCCCCCCACATACCACATACCACAAACCACACACCACACCATACACTATACACACCACATACACACACATACCACACACCACACCACACACACCACATATTATACACACCACACACACACATACCACATACCACACACACCACGCACACACACACACACACACACACACACACACACACACACACACACACTTAAATACAGAGTCAGCATTTGAGAGAAAGAATGCATTATTTGACTTTCCACGTCTGGCTTATTTAATGTAACAGTGATCTCCAGTTCCACCCACCTTCCTATGAATGCTGTGATTTCATTGTTATTTACAGCTGCGTGAAGTTCCATTCACATTTCTTTACTCAGTCATCTGTTGATGGACACGGAGGCTGGGTCCCTGTCTTGGCTGTTACGATTAGTGCCGCATGTGTAGGTCAGAGGATAGCTTGCAGGAATTGCTTTCTCCTTCTACCATGTAGTTCCTAGAAATCAAACCCAGGATGTCAGGGTTGGCCGCAAGCATCTGTACCCCATGAGCCATCTTGCCCACCTTCAAAGCCATTTGATTTGCATTTCAGTAGGGTGGCTTTTATTTCCTAGTTTTCTGTTAGGGATTTATTTATTTATTTATTTACTTATTTATTTTTATAATTGAGTAGATTCCTTGGTTCCTTGTGCAGTGTCAGGACCTCTGTTTTGCTAGCTAGCCTCTGTTTTGGCATCTCCAGTGGCGTAGCTAAACTTCTTACATGACTGCTTAGGGCTCTCAAGATTGCAGAAGCAGAAATTTTGCAAAACTAGACACTGAGCTATAGGACTGAGGTTGGCACAGCACCAACTTTACTGCAGAGGAGGCGTGTGATAGACTCAGCAGAGTCCAGGGGAGAAGAATGCAACCTGACGGAACACAAGGATGTAGACACCCGGGGCCACAGTGTTATCTCAGCTGCCTAGGTGATGCCTTGATTATGTCAGCTACCACAAAGCACGGACCTTGTGGCATATAAGGTGCTGTTCTTGTTTTTAAAGAAGAAAGCAAGACAAAGGAGCTTTCACAATTCTAGCAGAGGCCAGAGGGCTCCCACTGTCCCCCCCTTTGTGGGTATTTGTGGGACTCTCCAGTGAGATCAGGCAGTGCCAGGAGTCAGGGAAGTGTGGGTGACTTAGAGCTCTGGTCATTGTTAATGTATTAGAGCCCATTTTGCTTTCATGTCTTCTGGGCGTTCACGCAAACGAGCTGTCTGGGGCAGCCATGAGAAGATCAAGGGATGCTTCAGCACATCACTGTTAGATTGGATCACAGAGCTTGGCAGCTCCATTGTCCCCCTAGAGCCTTGACTTTGGCTTCTAGACCACAAGTTGTCCTTCTCTTGAGAACTGGCAGTCAAGAGAAGAAGGGCCAAGACAAGTAGGCTGTGAGTAATAGAGGGGTCACCTAGCTCAAGCTTTGTCTTCATCCCCTCCACATGAAGGCAGAGGCAACTGTGGGACCCATATGCAGAGCCGAATCTTCATAGAGTGGGGTCTTTATGGAGTGGGGTTTCCAGAGGGTGAGGCCTTTACTGTGGGGTCTCCACAGAGTGGGGTCTCCACAGAGTTCGGTTATCACATAGTGGGGTCATCACAGAGTGGGGGCTCCACAGAGTGGGGTCTTCATGGAGTGGGGTCATCACAGAGTGGGGTCTTTATAGAGAGGGGTCTCCACAGAATGGGGTCATCATAGGGCAGGGTCTCCGCAGAGTGGGGTCTCCACAGAGGAATGGAATCTTCATAGAGTGAGGTCTTCAAAAAAGCACTGTTTTCACAGAATGAGGTCTTCACAGGTATTCAACTGTGCGCACACGTGCACATGCACACACATGCACACAAGCACACACCCAGCAGAACTGCACCGAAGTGTGTATTGCACTGTGTCAGGCTGACTGCTGCGTAACCTATGCAGAGGGGCATTAGCTTTTACACTTGTGATGTTTGATCTTATGGGTCAACTTGGCTGGGTCTTGAGTTGCCTACTCTTGGGTATGAGGGTATTTTTGGATGAGCTCGACAATTCTGTATGAGTTTTTAAGATTATCTTTATATTTCTGTGCAAATGGCATTAGAATTTTGACTGAGATTGCACTGGACCTGCAGGTCACTTTGGGCAATGTGGCCATTTAAGTGATGCAAATTCTTGCAGCCCATAAACCCTAGTTGTCTTCCCATTGATTTGTTTGGGAGTGACATCTTTTTGATGCTCTATTCAAGTAATGGGCTGCTTTCCTGATGAGGTTTTGCTTGGCTTCAAGTTTTGTTTCCATTTGCTGAGTTGAGAGGTAGCACACCCTAGAGTCACTTAGGTTTGGATGTGAGGAGAGCGCCTGTGTTTTGCTACCTCATAATCACTCTCTTGTTTGGCAATGTGGCCAGCCAGAATGAGGACTGAAAGCCCTTAGCTGAGCAAGGCGGCTGTCATGGAGTCTTGCTCATGCTAGCATTTAACTTTATTTTTATTTTTTGGATTCTGTCTTTCTGAGCCTGTCTGTCCTATGGCAGGCAGATGTCTAGATTCCTCTGTGAAGGAGATTTTTGGGTAAATGGATCTTTTTTGGGGGTTCCCGTTAGTCCTAGTTAGGTTTCTATTATGATAAACACCATGATCAAAAGTCACTTGGGGAGGAAAGAGTTTCTTTTACCTCACAGTTACAGTCCATAATCAAAGATGAAGAGAGGACAGGAACTCAAGTCAGGATCCCGGAGGCAGGAACTGAAGCAGGGGCCACACTGCTTACTGACTTGATCCCACATTTTCTCTTTTGCCCTTTTTATATAAACTAGGACCTCCTCTTTCCCAGGTAGGGCACTACCCACAGTGAGCCAGGCCCTCCTACAACAATCATCAACCAAGAAAGTGCCTCACAGACTTGCTTACAGTCCCACCTGATGGAGGCATTTTCTCAGTTGAGGTTCCCTGTTCCTTCATATGACAGATGCCAACCAGCACACTGGCCTCATCTTTGCATTCTTCTCTCCACAGTCACGTTCAGGTAGAACACTTGCCAGGACTCTGGTGAGTTACATGCCTAAATGCCGGCCATTGTCTTCCTTCCTCCAGTCCCTGGGTGCCCAGAAACTGTCAGGACCAAGTTTATACTTGATCAACTCTTATTCTGTTCTCTTGGATTGAATAGAACTTGGTCCCCGCTGCCCCGACTCCTGACAAGCCTTTCCTGTTCTGTTTCTCTGTCCTCTTTGTATAATTTATTATTCCCTCTGTGTTTCTGTCCTTTACTCCCTCAGCCCATCTTCTGGCTACCCCCACTAGCCTTTTTGGTCTCCTACAATATTTACTTGCCCCTACCAGGCTAGTTGATCCTAACACTGGGCAGTCTGAGAGCAGCTTGACTATAGGAACTGCTATAACAATCATTGCTTATACAGATCCATCAGCCATGGGGAAGATGGCAACTTCAGAACTTCAGTGTCCCTCCCAACACCAGGGGAACCGAGAGGCCCTGACGTGTGTCACCCAAGGTGGAGATCTCTCCCACCTCCGAGAATCAAACGGAGCCAGGCACAAGCCTTCCCTTCTCATCTCCCATCTGTCCCTTCTGTGATTGTGTGGAGGAATATTCTGGAAATAGATCAGCATTCTACATCCTAAGAAGTTTTCAAGCAAGGGAAGAGACTCAGCATGGAGAAGCTGGCAGATGGAGGAGCATCTTCTGGCCATGTCCTGAGGGCACCTTCGTGCATCATAATAGATGGTGGCCAGAGTGGACTGCTGATTCATCCATTAAAAGTCTCATTGTATTTAGAGTTTCAGATGCAGATAAATCACAGAACTGGTTTGGTTTTAGTACTTAATGGAGTGAGGAGACTGCATGATAAACGATGGAGAGCATGGACTTTGAAGTCATGTAGACCTGGTTTTGAGCCCCAACTTCATGTGAATTTAGCTGCCTATTGGGTATCCAAAGAGACTCAGTTTCCCCATGAATCAGATGATGAAATCCGTGATGCTGCATTAGTAATACCCCTTCATAAAGGTTACTGAAAAGGTTAAAAAAATCTCATCTTATAGGAAAGCCTGACTCAGAGCAGATGCCAGTTAATGGCCCTGTCCTCATTGTTACCATTGACAGCACACTCCTTTCATTCCTAGCCATGGATGGCAGATCACAGGGGTGTGTGGTACCCCCAGCATACAGACACACTGTTCTGGACAGTAATGTTCAGGCCATTGTTTACAGTTAGGGTTAAAGGGAATATATGTGAGGGAGAGGAGATAATGTCATGATTGTTGGGGGCTTTGTGCTGGGATGACCACTTTCTCACCTTCTCACATAACCTTCCACATAACTGGGGACCGAACATTCAAATATATGAGCCTATGGGGCCCATTCTCATTCAAGCTGCCACACAGAGTAAATTGTTTGCCTATGTGTGAGTGTTCATGTGCAGTGTGGGTGCTTTGTTGACTGGTGTGTATGCCAGGCCCTCTGGTTCAGGGAGTCCCCTGCCTCTGCCTACCTCTCCCCACCTGTGTGCTGGGATTGACAAACACCAGCTCTGCATGGCTTTCAGGGGTCTGAGCTCTGCTTCTTGTGCCTGAACAGCAAGTGATTAATTTGCTGAGCCTCCTCCCCAGACCCCTTCTTTTATTATTCTGAGAGGCCTGATGTAGCCAAAGCTGCCCTCAAATGCGCTTTGTGGCCAAGAATGTTGAGTTTCAGATCTTTAGCCTCCTAAGGATGATCAATTCTGGCCTTGTTTTGTTTTGTGAGACAGGGCCTTGTTATATAGCACTGGCTGGCCTCATATGGCAATCTTTCTGCCTGGCCTGCTGATTGCTAGGGTGACAGGCATGTGTCAGCTGCCTGCCTCCTTCCCCAGGTGGCTGTGCACATGTCCATTTGCCTTGGCATTCCTTGTGTTCAGGGACCATGTCCCACAGGCTGATCGCCCTGTAATCCTGCCTTGTGCTTGGTACTAAGAAGCACTTGTGTTAGTTTGGGTGAGATGGATCGAGGGAGCTGGCTGTGAGCTTTCACTAGAAGCTGATCTGGGGAAGCAGGAGGTGTACACCTTCATATCTTGAAAGCTATGTTCTTTTTAAGTAGATCAAATAGGACCATCGGTATGGCTCAGTGGGTAAAGGGGCTTGACACAGAAGCTCGGCAACCAAGTTTGACCCCCAGAAGTCCGTGTTAAGGTAGAAGGGACAAACAGACCGATAAGCTTGTCCTCTACAGGTACTCCATAGCACGAGTGCCCATGCAGACATCATACACACAACAGCAGCAACAATAATAATGACTACTATAACAACAACAATAATGAGGTCAATAATGATAGTAACAAATAAACGGAGCTATTCTCAGGGAAGATGATCCCCACCCTCCCCAAACCCTGGCTCAGCATAGCCTCTGGCGTCTCTCTTTCCTTGCCTTTCCATGAGTAGTAAAACATCTTCTGTCTTTGGTGTTTTTTTTTCTTTTATGAAATGTAATAATCTTTATAAACCTGCCAAATAAGAAATAAACTCATCTGCAGAGGGCAGAGCAGCCTGTCTGACTCCATGAAGACAGGAAGAGTGGTGACCTGCACTCAGTGAATTATAGATGCTGTCCTCAGGAACAACGGGTGGCTCAGTGGGTGAAGCGCCTGCTGCAAGTCTGAGGACCTGCATTCTGATCGCCACTGCTCGTGTGAAGGGCGGGCACAGCGGTGTATGCCTGGAACTCCAGCACTGGGATGGGCAGAAACAGGTGGATCCCTGGAGCTCACTCAGCAGCCAGCCTAGCAGAGTCTGTGAGCTCCATGTTCAGTCAGAGACCCTCTCAAAAATCAGGTGGAGAGCAGTCAGGAAGATGCTTACGGTCAAGCTCTGACCTCTACATGCACGCACACACACACTCATGCACATGTGCACACACCCACTACACGCGCACACACACACACACACACACACACACACACACACACTCATCACACATGTGCACACATCCACTACACACACACACACACACTCATCACACATGTGCACACACACACTACACGCACACACACACACACACACTCATCACACATGTGCACACATCCACTACACACACACACACACACTCATCACACATGTGCACACACCCACTACACGCACACACACACATACACACACTCATCACACATGTGCACACATCCACTACACACACACACACTCATCACACATGTGCACACACCCACTACACGCACACACACACACTCATCACACATGTGCACACACCCACTACACGCACACACACACACTCATCACACATGTGCACACACCCACTACACGCACGCACACACACACACTCATCACACATGTGCACACATCCACTGCATGCACACACACACACACACACACACACACACACTCTCATCACACATGTGCACACATCCACTGCATGCACACACACACACACACTCATCACACATGTGCACACATCCACTGCATGCACACTTACACTCATGCACACAAGTCCACACATCCACACAGACAGGTACATGCACACATAATGAAGTCGCTTTGTTTTGTTGATGTGTATTCAGTGATACGGAAAAATCAGGGACTATGTTTCATGGGAAGTCACTGATGCACACACAGTATAAAAATGCTATTCTAGAACAAATTAGCCTCCCAATAGAAAGAACCATTATATCACTATGTGTACACACACATATGAGATGTATACTCTCCCATTCATAACAGGAATGAGCATGTATGCATTTCTTTTAGGGGGTGAGATGCGTGGGAATATGTGCAGAGGAGGGAGCCAGGCTAAAATAATGGTTATGTCAAAGACTCTTACTTTATCTGTTCAATTTAAATTATTGAGATCAAAAGAGGGACACTTAATTTCTTGAGCACAAAAGATACTGACGACTTTTGATTTTCAAAATGTTAAAACCATGAGAAAACAACTAAGCCAGCCTGCTTGTCTGCCTCCTTAAACCCTGGCTCCCGAGCGAGCAGGAGGCTGGCCACTGTCACGCAGATCTGTGGCTGCAGGATTTCAAAGTCACAGGCGGTTCTGTGGTGTGAGCCCCTTGATGGCTCTCTACAGCAGGCCACTGTCCTCATGAGGTTTCTCCTATGTGTCGTGCGAGGTGATATGCTACCCACTTCCCCCGATTCCATAGAAAGGCCTTGTAGAATGGCCAGGGCTTGTCAGGGTCAACAAAGCCAATTTGTGTCCTTTGGGCAAGAGAATAAGGCTAAGGTGCCACACAGAGCCCAGAAGAAACTGCTCTGGCTCTTCTGCTTCATATTATGGCTGTACTTCCAGAGGGATGAAAAATTAGGGCTTTACTCTTTCTCAGAGGAACTCAACAGACTCCTGTAGGTTCCTGGGTTGGTGGCTAACCACGATTCCTTTCCTAGGATACACTGACCTTGATTAGTATTTACGTTTATAATTTCCAGTTCCAAAGCTTGATTCTCTCTGGGGACTTGGTTCTCTATGAGAGGCTGTATCTATAAGCTTCAGGACTACTGAAATTATTCATGTCAACTGACACCCTGCCTCAAGTGCTCTTTCTTTCTTTTTTGAAACAGATACTAATTTTGTGTTGGGGAATGCCCAAATAGTGGACTGGCCCATCGTGTACAGCAATGATGGATTCTGCAAACTGTCTGGCTACCACCGGGCGGAAGTGATGCAAAAAAGCAGTGCTTGCAGGTACCCCCTTCTGGTGAAATTTTATTGTCATGACTCCTGTAGTTTGTGCACGTGCTGGAAACACCAATGGAGATGTAGAACACGGTTCCTACAACTGACAAGCCAGCAGTCAGTAAGATGGGGAATGGAAAACAGAAAAATCTTTATGACATTGTCTTAGGGTTTTTATTACTGTGAAGAGACACCATGACCGCAGCAACTCTTACAAAGGAAACATTTAATCATGAGTGGCTTGCTCACGGTTTCAGAGGTTCAGTCCATTATGAACATGATGGGAGCAGGGCAGCGTGCAGACAGATGTGACACTGGAGCAACAGCTGCATCTTGCAGGCAACAGGAAGTCAACTGACTGTCACACTGAGGGATGCTTGAGCAGAGACGTCACAGCCTGCCCCCACAGTGACTCACTTCCTCCAACAAGGCCACACCTCCTAATAGTGCCACTCTCTTTGGGGGCCATGCTTTTGACCCACCATAGATGTGAACTCAGAACTTTATGAGGTTCAGATAGAATTGAATGTAATAGTTAGAAAATTAAACAGAATTTAATATAAATAAAATGCAGCTTTTGATGATTACATTAAAATTTTTTGAATTAATTAATTAAGTCAAGACAGCAGTGTAGCTCAGGCTGGTCTCAAACTTGCTAGCTAGCCAAAGATGACGTGGAGCTTCTGATGTACCTGACTCAGACTCAAAAGTGCTGAGATTATAGACAGGTGTGTGCCAGTGTGACCTGTTTATGCAGGTCTGGGAATTGAACCTGGGGCCTTGTGCTTGTTAGGCAAGTAAACACTCTGTCAGCTGAGCTATATCCCCAGCCCAAATTTCTAAAGCTTTATGAATATTTTATGGAGAGGAATTACAAGTTAAGGCCTCGTTTGCACACTTTTCTTCAGCCAGAATTCTTTAGAGGAGAAAGCACACTGTCATCTGTTGTGTGACATGCATAGCTGTGCATTTCATAGGAACACCTCAGGACCTTGAGCCTGGAAGTTAGAAACGCTGTTTCCAAGGTGCTGAGCTGGCATGCACCCTGGACTCTGCCAGGCATTCCTCTGCAGCCATGGTTGGATCCTGGCTTGGCATGGCTTCTGGGTACCCCCACCCCATCTTCTGTGGTGTATTCATGGAGTGGAACCATCGTCTAAACCAAGAAGTAAACTCATCATGGAGTGTGGAGATGCCTGCCCTGCCCTGTGTTTTCATGTGTTAGATCAGCCACATCAACTGCTAACAAACTATTACATGCTGGGACAGTATGTGAATTGTTGAGCCTGATAAATGGGTGGTTTTACTTTGCTTCCGTTATAGATTTGGAAATAGTGTTTTCAGTGTACACGAACGTCCTGCATTCTCGGTGTGCTATTTTCCATTGAGTATCTGTTCTTATCTGTCCATCTCCACCTGCAGACTGACAACTGACAAATCTCAGGAGTTAGCTTCACTTCCCTTACAAACCAGCGCAAGTCTATATTGCTCACTTATTGGCTGCACTCACCTGTAGGACCACAGAGGCATTCCCTCGATGAGTTTACCAACTTTTCTTTTATACAGTTCTAAGCAGTGTATTCGGCCACAACACCCGGGCACTCCCCTCCTGTCTGTTCCCACTGCTGTCCTGGTTGATCAGGCCTTCTCTTTTCCTTATTTCCGCACAGTAGACAGTTGCATTCTGGTGTCCAGTAAAGGAAATGTTCACATATTAGTGAGCTACAGCTTGGAGAAGTCTGTGAGCCTAGTGCAAATGGGTGTAACCTTACACTTTATCTGTGGGGACCCAGATGGGAGTTCTGGGGTTCCACTTGCTTGTGAGGAAACTGTAGCTGTGGGTACCAGCACTTCCCTTAAATGAAGGCCATTGATCCAGAAAAATGTCTCAGAGAGAGAGGAAGTGGGAGAGAGAGACAGAGAGACAGACAGATAGATAGATAGATAGATAGATAGATAGATAGATAGATAGATAGGCCATCTTGTTCCCAGGTTGGGATGATTTAGTCTTGATCTATTCTTCTTTGTAGAGATATCTCCAAGTTCTCCTTTCCATTTTCCTGGCATCTAGGTCTTAAGTACAGTTCTGAAGCCTAAAACACTACATGAACCTCTACAAGGAAGTCCACATAGTCAGTCACACCTCTCAGTGGCTAGAAGGAACATAGAATGACAAAGTGACACCAGAATCAGAAAATAGCACCTAGGAGTCTTTCCTTTCAGAATGCCAGAGTTGGGAAGCCTGGAGTGAGCCTTGGTCCAGCGTCCAAGCCCGGCATCGGGCTTTACTGGAGGTTTGGTCTAGGTCAGAATTGTACTTGATAGTACGTTTTTGTTTTTATTTTATTTTTTTGAGGTTCTTTGGGCTAAAATCCCATGATTCCTTGAGTCAAGTTTTCATGAAAAAGCTAGAACACATTCAGTGTGTGGCATTAGAAGATGGGAAATGCATGGTTTTGAGCCCACACTCCCATTTCTGCATGGCCTCAGGCTATAGGCAGGGATCACTACAGCCTCCCCATGTTGCTGGAAGGCCTGGGGTCTGTGAGGGGTGCTTGTTGGACCCTGAGTGGTGGTGTCAGAGAGCATGACTTTCCTGTCCATTTCTTCTTGCATTTTTTTGTGTCCTGTGCCCTTGTTCATCTTACTTAGTTGAGGATTTATTCTGCTCTTGGAGGATGAGCCTTGGTGACAGTTCTGGCATCTTTCCTGCCTCTGGTGAGAGCCAGGGCTCGCAGGCAGTGCCCTACCATCCTGATATTTTCTCCGATCTTTTACACGCGGTGCACTTACTTCCTGAGGCTGCTTTTTCCAGCAGGAAGATGTATTATTAAGGCTTGTGGGGTTTTATTTTCTCAGTTCTTTCGACCCAGTGCTGTTGTCTTCTTCAGAGGGTGAGGAGTCAGGAGAAAGTCACACAGACAGTGGCAGAAGCTTCTGTCTTTCCTTAGCTGGGTCTTCAAGCTAGAGCATCAACTTGTACCCCCCCTTCTTATTCAGTAACTTCTTGTGCCCCCTCCCCCACTCCAGTTTATTTTGTCAGGAATTAGAAGAAAAATCCATGGTTCAAATTTGCCCAGTCATTTCCTCAGAAATCTGGAGTTGCATTTCTAAGATATAATCTAACTATTTCTCCTTTGTTTAAACCCATCCCAGGCCTTCTGGCTGGTTACAGGCTACAATCTCGGTTACCTTCATGGCCGAGAATGCTATAGTGTCTTCTGTCTTCTCCATGTTCTCTGCTGAAACCCTTCCCTTCCCTGTCTGCCCTGCAGTCATGTGGAATGGATGCATTCCCAGGTTCTAGAATGGCTCTTACATTTGTAATTGTCACACACCAGGAGCCTTGCCTGACCGAGCAGAGGGCCTGCCTGGGTGCCCTGAGACACTCATGCTTCTAGTTCATGACTCAGCTTCCCATCTATGTCTGCCATTAGAAGCTTAGTTTTAAGGGGCAGAAGTGGAGACTAAAAAAATAAAACAGTTAAATCGACAAATCTTCTTAATTAAATTAATGTTTTTATTGTATATGAGTGCGTTCATATGTACATGTGTATGTATATCCATGTGTGTATGCAGGTTTGTGAATGTTTTTGTGTGCAGATATGTTCATGTGTGTTTACATCATGTGTATCCATGTATGTATGTGTGTGTGTGTGTTTGTGAATGTTTTTGTGTGCATGCATATATGTGTGTTCACATGTGTGTTTGAATGTGTGTGTTCATGTATGCGTGTGTATTCGTGTGTGTGTGTGTGTGTGTGTATTCGTGTGTGTGTGTGTATTCGTGTGTGTGTGTGTGTGTATTCGTGTGTGTGTGTGTGTATTTGTGTGTGTGTGTGTATTCGTGTGTGTGTGTGTGTGTGTGTGTGTGTGTATGTGTGTGTGTGTGTGTGTATGTGTGTGTGTGTGTGTGTATGTTCAGTGCTTGAGGTGGAACATGTACTTGCAGACAAATGAATGCTTGTTTAGTTGCTAATGGGCTTCCTGGTTGACTTTCAGTTTTATGTATGGAGAGCTGACCGATAAGGACACGATTGAAAAGGTTCGCCAGACCTTTGAGAACTACGAGATGAATTCCTTTGAAATTCTGATGTACAAGAGGAACAGTGAGTACCAGGCAGCTCTGCGCTCTGTTTTCACGTGCTCCAAGGGGTGCTCATCACTGGGACTATTTCACGTGATCCAAGGGGTGCTCATCTCTGCGCTCTGTTTTCATGTGCTCCAAGGGGCTCTCATCTCTGGGACTATTTGATTTTTCTTCTTTCCCTTCATCTAGTTACTGGAAGTAATTGTGTGTCACTAACTAATTAAGACTTCATCTGTTTTTCTCTTAAGTCATTGTTTTTCCTGTTGGTTTATTTATGAATTGCTAGTGGAAGGCTCCAGGAGTTCTAATGATGAACCCAGGAGACAGTACTAACAACAGGGCATTGTGCATTTGCCTTTGTTTTGGCCACAATTATTTCCACCAAGTATTTAACGAAGTCTGTAGCCACGAACAAGCGTAGAACTGGCTTTCCTCTTAGGATTCTTGCTCAACAGAGGTGAGCTATCCTAAGAAGTGAAGAAGGTGGGGTGCATGGCCACAGCCAGACTCCTCGATTCTGTTTTGTGGGCTGTGCTGTAGATCAAATCCTGCTGTAAAGATTTGTGTGTGTCAGGCAGGTATTCTACCAATGGAGCTACACCCTCAGGCCCCTGGTTCCGTTTTTAAAAGCTGCTTTGTTTATAAATAATTCTACTCTTTGATTGAGGAAGACACCTGATGTCAACCTCTGGTCTACTCCACACCCGTGTACACATAAATGCACTTACATGTATATACAACACAGGTAAACATGCATACACACATGCATGTCACACACACACACACACACACACACACACACACACACACACACACACACGCGCGTGCCAATGAAGAATCCTGCCTTTTACAAAAGAAGGATTGATTGGCAGGTTACTGGGTCAACTAACATTTTTGGAGGGGCCCAGATGGGGCACTAGGGTGTGTGTTTGTGTGGTGGTATTCCAGGATCAGTGATTGACAGTTTGCTTTGGAAAGCAAAGGGCATGTGCTGTTTTCATCTGGAAGAGGCCGGGACTCTTCCTGACTGCCTGGAATGTTGGGTCAGGCAAACGAGGGGACTGTTTGCTTGGTGGTCATGTAGATGTTGGCTTGAGAGCTGTGCTCTGGTCATGACCAAGTTCAACAATACTGCTCCTGCAGCTTGTTCCCACTCTAGCTCATCAGCAGTTCTCCTTTCTATCCCACTGTTAGCAATAGGAGGAACCAGGTAAAGGATTTCGAGGGGCTCTATGCTGGTCTTTTCACTAGGGTGGAATACAGATCTAAGGCACAGCTCTGACTAGAAGCATGCCCACAGCAGCCTTCGCATGGAGGAGGCATGGGCTGCACATGTGCCCTGAGCTAATAGAGTAAAGGTTGTGGTTTCCCACACCGAAGCCTTTATGTACTGAACAGTGTGACTTGCCCCATGGCACAGAACGCTAATTGGTAGGTTTATCACACAAAGAATGCCCTGCTTTTCTATTTTGCTTAAGAGTTTTAAAGCTTCATTAGACTATACACTCAACCTGCTCAAATTCAACTACACATTTGGAACAAAACGGAGAGAGAAGGAGACAAAATTTAAATTGTTAAGTGATTTCACATTTATTTATTTATTTATTTATTTATTCTATGTGTTTTTCACATTATGTATTCTTGATCTCATTCATTCCCCATCCCTTCTCATCCCCCCCTTGGCCCCTGCAACTCCCCACCTGAATAAAACAAAATTCAAGAGAAAAAAAGGAAGAAAATAAAACAAGAAAAATAAAGAAAAGGGAAGGAATTAAACATCATGGACGCTGCAGTGTGACCCAAGGCGTCATGCTGTACACCCTTTGTCCATATATCTCTACTTGCAAGTGTTAATTACAAAGAGTTATTGGTCTGGTTCAAGGCCCCGAGTCTCTACTACATGTTCAAAGCTGTCCCCACCCCCGGACTCTTCTGGATATTCTGCTGCCTGTGTTGTGGAGGTCCTGCAACTTTGGGTCTGTGGGTCAGGTCCCTTCATGTGTTCCAGCAGGTCAGAGATGGGGTGGATGTTGGGCAGCTCTCCCATGCTCACAGCTTTGGGGCTGGCTCATCCACACCTGTGCTAACAGGGTAGGCTCTCTTGTGTTGCCCTGGTGAGTTACAGGGCCCACTCTCCTGAATGTTGTAGCTATTCAGTGATGTAGTGATTTCAATTCCTTCCAGCAGGCACAGGCCCCAGAGGTAGGAAAGATGGAAGAGGGGGGCTCCTTGCTCTCTGAGGCTGAGGCCCTGCAGGGCGAGCACCTCACTGCACTGGAAGTGATTCTTGATTCTTGTATTGGGAATCTGAGCTTTAGGAAGGCAGGTGCTCTCCATGCTGACCAGTTCATCTGCCTGGCCACTAAATGGTCCACATCTGTTCCCACGCCAGAGGCTTATGGAGGGACAGATGACAGTCTCTGAATTAGCTCACTGACCTGAGCTATTCTGTCAGGTTGATGCTAAAACTCTTCAAGAGTCATGTGTCACACCTGATTTTCACTTCTTTGGGAACTTAGAAGACAGGAATGTTGAGAGCAGTGCAGGGGATGGAGGCCTGGCTTGTGAAGTTTCAGAGGGAAGTTTAAAGTCTCTATCGGGGCTACTTGTTATTTTGAATTAAGAGTCTGTGGTTCTGGTTAGCCGGGGCTGAAGAATCATCTGTGATTAACAAGATACCAGAACTAATAAATCGAAACCTTGCTTTGCTGGGCTGCTTGATGCTGGTTGGCTGGAGCTGACAAATTAGCGATGACTAAGAAGAGACTGGCATCGCTGAAGTGAAATCTCCTGGGAAGTGTTTCCTGAGAATGTAAAGAAACTGTGTTTGAGGAGCAGCCAAGGTGGTAACTCAGGCTGACTGCTGGACTTGGTAATATAGAGTCACCCAAGTGGTGCTGATTTTGAAGGCTTGAAAGGGTCATGGAGAGCAGCTGAGGCTTGGCACTGTGAGAGGCCAGGAGAGGCCATTGGTGAAGCTGCAGCCTCAGTGGCTGTTGAAGGCCCAGGACTGAAGGGGTCATGCACAGAAAGTGCAGCCCAGTTGCAGCAGAGTCCCCAGCATTTTGGAGACACCCGTACCATTGGAAGACCACCAAGGACAGCAGCAGCCAGCAGGAGCCTAGATGAGCTGTGTGTGCTGCAGAGGGCAGAGCTGAAGAAGTGACCCTGGCCCTTTGGAAGAGCCCAGAAGATCACGAGTGGGGCCTAGTCAATGGATGGTTGGATTTAGTTCGATTGTGATTCTGCCCTGATTCTTCCCTCTCGAAATAAGAAAGTATTTTACTGGAGCCCATAGTTGAGGGCCTTGAATTTTAAAAGAATTTGGATTTTAGAAGAGAAAGGCTATTTTAAAGGGACTGAAATTTTAATGTGTTTAAATTTGTAAAGACCTTGGGACTTTTAAAGTTATTTATGTTTTTACTGTAAGATCTTGGAGATGATTAAGAAGGGAAGAGTTGTGGCTTAATAGTGATGTGTTTGTGTGTCAAGTTGTACTGGTTGGTTTTGTGTGTCATCTTGACACAAGCTAGAGTCATCAGAGAGGAAGGAGCCTCAGTTGAGGAAATGCCTCCATGAGATCCAGCTGTAAGTCATTTCACTGTGGGTGGTGTCATTCCTGGACTCGTGGTCCCTGGTTTCCATAAAAAAGCAGGCTGAGCAAGTCATGAGGAGCAAGCCAGTAAGCAGCACCCTCCATGGCCTCTGCATCAGCTCCTGCCTCCAGGATCCTGCCCTGTTTGAGTTCCTGTCCTGACTTCCTTCAGTGATGAACAGCAACTTGCTTTTTGGGCTTTGTGTTTTGTTACAGCAATAGAAACCCTGACTAAGACAGGGGTCAAAGGATCCTTTTCACAGGGTCACCTGAGACCACTGGAAAGCACAGATGTTTATATTACAATTCATAACAGTAACAAAATTACAGTTAGAAGTAGCAACAAAACTAATTTTATGGTTGTGTGTGTTCCACAACATGAGGAACTAACTGTATTAAAGTTCCATTTCTCTGCTAGGAAGACTGAGAAGCACTGATTTAGGAGGTAGAACCTTGATCTTGATAGAGGAAATAATCACTCAGGTTGGTGTTGAGGTTTTATAGCCTGGCCCCACTTCCTGTTCCTTTTCTGCTTGCTGACTGCCAGCCCCGTGTTCTGCTGCTGTATCTTCTTTGCTCTGATGGGCCCCGTTGCCCCTGAAACTGCAAGCCAAAACAAGCCATTTCTCCTTGAAGCCGTTTATCTCAGAGACAGGAAGGAAACTAACATGCTGGGTGTTTACAAGGTTCTAAGTTTTCCTTATTATCAGCAATGCTGAGCTGATGTGGTGATGTTCTCCTGTGTCCCCAACCCTCAGGAGGCTGAGGCAGAGGCAGAAGGATTGAGTTTGAGGTCAGCCTGAGCTACATATTGAGACCCTGCCTCAAAACCAAACCAAACCAAACCAAAATCCAGGAAAACAAAACAGAACTGATACTAAGGTAATGTCGGCAGGCAGCTGTTCTGTTGACACTGTGTCTGGGAGGATGACAATTGCTGTGTCAAAGACACATGCTCCTGAAACATTTGCCAAGTGCAGCGGTCTGCAGAGTGTAAGTGGCTGACTCACTGCGCTGCACGAGCCTGAGTATGCATTTCAAATGATCAAACTGCCCACAATGAAGGTTTTTGTCTGTCAACTTTTTAGTAGCAGTGAGACTGAATTGCTTTTCTTCCTGTCTGTCCTAGCCAGGGTGCTATTGCTGTGGTGTCTTAGTTAGGGTTTTACTGCTATGAACAGATGCTGTGACCACAGCAACTCTTATAAAGGAAAACATTTAATTGGGGCTGGCTTACAGTTCAGAGGTTCAGCCTGTTGTCACCATGGTGGGAAGCATGGCAGTGCACAGGCAGGCATGGGAGGTCTACATCTGGATTGGCAGGCATCA
The DNA here is from genome assembly GCF_003668045.3 of Cricetulus griseus. Lineage (NCBI taxonomy): Eukaryota > Metazoa > Chordata > Mammalia > Rodentia > Cricetidae > Cricetulus > Cricetulus griseus. The sequence continues at coordinate 2,907,833 of NC_048598.1, read as the reverse complement.
GGAAGTGATCCAGTAGGCCTGGCTTGAGCTTCTGAGACCTCAAACCCTACCCACCACCGGTGACCCACTCCCTCCAACAAGGCCACACCTCCTCCAGTGAAGTCGATCCTCAGACAATGCTGCTCCCTGTGAGTGGGTGGGGCCATTTGCATTCAAGCCACCACTCTGCTCACGAAAGTCACCATTTTAATGTCACATGTTCAGATTCTAGGCCTTTCTGTTCTATTTAATTCTAGTGATTTCTGCATTGGTATTTATAGGCCTTTAAATGTTTTTGAACATGTATGTATGCTCATGCCGGCACATGTAATGTGTATGGATGTATGTGTGTACACATGCATGTGTACACGGAAGTTGATATGGTGTCTTCCTTGTTCGATACTTTACTTCAGCAGTCTCCCAATGACCTTGGAGCTCACAAATGCTGGCTGGCTGGCTCTGTCTCCTGAGCACCGAGGTTAAAGTGCCGTATGTGTGAGTTCACCCACTGAGCCTTCCATCTCCCTGTCCTGTTGACAAGCTCCTCCAAGTGTTGTGACTTTTCTTTCTCTTTGTCACTCTTTAGTGTTTGTGGGAGATCTTCTAGTCATAGGTACCTGCTTCTAGTCCACCCTTTTGGGGAGTTGGGGGTGTGTAGCCAAAGGCTTCAGTGGAGTGGTTTGGAGTGAGAGCAGGCATTTCATGCGTTGGAAGATGGGTTATTCCATCCGTTGGTTGGCCTGTATCTTTTGTCACGTTACTGCATACTCAGGAGGCTGTGTAGTTTCCTTGCAATAATAATTATCATGAATGAGCAAATTCAGCAAATATTTATGTGCTCACTCTTATGATGGCTTATTAGTTTCTTCCTTTTTCAAACAAGAAAATCAAGAAGCCTTATCTCCGAGTAAAAGCCACTCTGGCCAGTGTGTTGTCATCTGCCTCCCCCTGCACCCCTCTCCCCCTGACACATACACACACACACACACACACACACACACACACACACACACACACACAGAATGTGTATGACTCCATGGTTTGAGGAAGGCTGGTGTGTCTCTGAGCTTGGAGCAGCTGTGCAGTTAGAGATGCCCAGGGAAAGGTATCCTGTAGCATTTCTGCTGGGCCAGTTCTTGTAGAAGGAGCTGCAGGCCATGTATTGATTCCTACAGGCAGCTCAGCCCTGACCGTAGCTGAGCTGAGATACGTAGGTGAGAAATAACTTCTGCTTTTTGTGAGTGGATCAAATATAATTGCTGAAACAGTCATACTTTGCCCATTTTACAAACGGCTCATCTTTTCTTTAATCTGTGAAAGAGCTGCTGATGTGTTGTGGCTATCAATCTCAAATCAAACACACACTGAGAACTATTTTCCTTATTAAAATTCTATTTTATGTTAGGGAACTTAAGAAAAAAACACATAGAAGTGAAAAAAATTTTGGAGACATGGTTTTACTGTGTATCCCTAGAGGGACTGAATGTCACCTTGTAAATGAGGCTGACCTCAAATCCACAGAGATCTGCCTACTTCTGTCTCTGGAGTGCTGGGTTTAAAGTTATGCACCACAATGTCTGGCAGATGTGAATTTTTTCATATCAGTGTTTTTTCACATTTTTGAGTTTTGTATAAGTTTTTAGGGAACTCTTTTCCTTATCCAAGTAATAAAAGCACTCTTCATTTTCTGCTTGACTACCCAAGTAGTTGTGTAAAAATACTCTTTAGAATATTAAGTAATTTGGAATATATTTTTATATACCATGTGATGTTAGCATTTAAACTGATTTTATATATTGCTCACTGAATTGTCATAGTATTGCTTATTAAATAGTTCAGTTCCTCCTGATTTGGAATTCCCTTTTCTTCCTTTGTTTGTATGCGTTCATGTGTGTGCAGGTGTTTGTGTGTGCATGTATGTGTACACATGCTTGTGTGCACATGCTTGTTTGCTTGTGTGTGTACTTACATGCATAAAGCGTGAGCCTGTAGGTTTAAGATATCTTTATTCAGATCAATACCAGAAAAACACAAGCCAGAGCGTGCCCAGGGCAGCCGAGCATCGAGGCCAGAGAGAAGAGGCCTCCCATGTGCTTGCTGTCCCTTAAGAACTTATCCTGCTGATTTGGTAGACTTTGGGGAGCCCCTTTTGAGGGCCTTAACCTGCCTGGGGAGTGGAGGGGGTATGGCTACGGGCAGGTGGGATGTTGTGGGGGGAGGGAGAGGGAGAAGGGATTGACATCTGAAGCAAGCTTGTTCCTAATTTGAACTAATAAAATAAAATAAAATATAAAAAAAAGAACCTATCCTGCGTGCATCCTGACCTCACCTTGACTATGCCTAGGAGGCGTGGTTACAGTGTCCCCTACACACGCATAGGAATATGAATGCATGTGCCTGTGTGTGGAGGCCAGAGGACAATCTCCATGTCATTCTTTAGGATTCATCCACCTTGTGTTTTGAGACAGGGTCTCTCGTTGGCCTAGAGTGTCTTGAGCAGGCTGGCTGCTCTAGAGAGCGTCCTGTCTCTGCTTGCCCAGTGCTCGGATTGCATATGTGAACCACTATGGCCAACACTTTTATATGGCTTATGGCAACTGAATTCAGATGCTCACACTTGTGTAGGTTTATCTTCTGAGCCATCTCTGCAGCCCCACCCTTTTCCTTATACAGTGAATCCTCACATCTGTGTGTTTGTTTCTGTCTTCTTGTTCTGCTGTGTGAGAGGGTACAGGGGTTTTCCTTATTTACTGCAGGGCCAGAGTTACAGTAGCTATTCCACCTCATAGCACTTGATCAGATAAGTCTTATAAAATATATAGATTAATACTTGTGATTGATACTTAAGACAGAGATAGCAGATAAGAAATCTAGTCATTGGCCAGCAGCATTGTAATTAATATAAGACTTTATGTGTTATTTCGGGCGCCCACATGGCAGCAGGGCTCGGGAGGCTTGGTGGAAAGATTTATCCTTACAAAATACTACAGGGCTAAAGTTACAGTAGCTACCCGCTTCTCATAGCACTGTGAAGCTTCCCATACTTACTACAGGGCTAAAGTTACAGTAGTTACTCCATATCATAGCACAGTGAGGTACAAACTGTAGCTCATCAGAGCCTGGCCAAGTACTCAATAAAGGATTTTTTTTTCTTTAACAGTTGTTTGTCTTACAAGCAGTGCTAGTGACTCTTAATTATTATAGTAGGTAGTCATTGTCATTATCTTTTCCCTTACGGCCGTGTGTACACCTTTATTTTTCTATTTGAGTCAAATTCCAACTTATCAAGCTCTTAAGAAAATCCAGGAGGCCTCCCCCGTGACTCTGACTGAAGCTACATTTTATTTATATATTAAGCAGGAGGTCTGACATCTTACCCAGTTGTGATGTCTTTCTATAAGCAGCACCACTTTCCAACGATTTAGGTTTTGTTCTATGCTCTTTACTTATGTGGAGGCTGAGGCATTGCTTTTTCTAGCTCCCCACTTGCTGTGGTTAAGATAGGCCCTCTCCCCTCAGAGCAGGGTGAGTTTCCTCACATATTTTGAGATATATTTTCTTTCAAGTCCTTCAAACAACCCTGGGGATTTCAGTCCTTAGCAGAAGAACTAGAAAGGAAGAGTGAAAGGGAAGTGGTAGCTTTAAACAACCATGAGTCACCTGTGTTTATTTTTACCTCATCTTAGGGAAGCTGGTTATCCCTATTTTATAAGTGGCTTTAGCCCTATTTTGTAACTGATGCTGAGAGAAACGAAGCTGCCTTGACCAGTAAAGAGAATTCACCCCTGGGATTTGGGAGGCCACTCCTCCACTCCCACCCTACGCTGCCTCAGATTTCTGCATTTATCGTTTATCTTAGCAGAAGTGAACCCCAGACCAAGTGGCCTGCTCCTGGGCCAGGCTGCTGTTCCTGAGGTCTGTTTCTAGACCGGGCATTGTGGCCAGCATGATGTGGCCCTTCCCAAGAGCAGTCAAAGTAGCTTGGTCTGTCCTTCTGCTATTTAACCTGGTGTGATGCCCAGAGGTTGGGTTATACAGAGTGCCTAGTGGGAGACTCAAGGAAGGGTGATGGCAGTCCAGGAATCTCTCATAAAGCACAGCCTTGTGTCTTGTTATCTGGCCACACAGCGGAGGATGTGCCAAGGCCTGGCTAAGTGGTACGGACATCACTTCCTAAGGGACGAGGGTCAGAGTGAACAGAGGTGTCCAACCTGGACCTCACCTTCTATTGACCATCCTTGGCCATGGATGGACCCCTATCCCGGGCCAGCGGCTGCCTCTCCATCAACAACACTGTCAGGCGCTGCTTTCCTAGGCTTGAACATCCATCTTCCTTAGACATAGCGGGGCATCAAATGCTTGCCTTTCTCTGTATGTGCATACCTGGGCTCATTGCTAGCCTGAATCACAATGGAATAGTCTTGTTGCAGCTCTGGGCTCTGAGACCTCTGGAGTCCATCTGCTCTGGCCTCTAGCAACAGGAAGAACCAAAAGGGTCCTGGATGTCCTTAGGACCTCCAGAGAGGGAGATATGAGACTGGATGGTGGAGGCCCCAGACTCTAGAAGGCTCATGTTCGGGTGAAGCATCTGGTTTCATCTATTGAGAATCTGAGTGATGGTTCACTAGATTGGAGGCTCTCAACCTGTGCGTCATGACCCCTTGGGGTTGCCTATCAGATATCCTGCATATCAGGTCTTTCCATTACGATTCACAGCAGTAGCAAAATTACAGTTATGAAGTAGCGATGGAACACTTTTGTGGTTGGGGGTCAGCACACATGAGGAACTAACTGTATTAAAGGGTCACAGCGTTAGGAAGGTTGAGAACCACAGTACTAGATGAGACTGTTTTGCTGTAAGGAGGATGGCATTGGACTCTCTGGTCTGTGCTGGAAGACTCTGGTTCTTTCTGGAGTATTTCCAGATGTGAAAAGTTGGTCTGTTCCACTTGCTTTCTTAGTTTGGGATGGAGGAATGCCTGAGTCTCTGAGAAGACACTGCTGTAGAACTGGTGTTTTGACACAGCTACTAGCAATGGCTGCCTGGTACACAGCATGCCACTGGGGTGGGCATGCAGGGTAGTAAGACAGAGAAAGTAGGTCGAGACTCCTGTCCACAGACTGGACTATGAGCTGTGGTCCCCAGTTGTAACGACAACTCTTTCCACCAACCGCCCAAGCCCTGCCGCCATGTGGGTACCCAAAATAACACAAGGGACTTATATTAGTTACAATGCTGCTGGCCAATGACTAGGATTTCTTATATTCTTGCTCTGTCTTAAGTATCAACCATAGCCATTAATTTATATATTTATAAAGACTTATTTTATGGAGGATGCCGGCGGCATGCCTCCTCTTCCTGGGATCAGATGGTGGCTCCACAGAGAAGAGAGGAGGAGGAAGAGAGCAATTTCCTGCTTGTCCCTGCTTATATTCTGAGTCTGCCTGCTATGTCATTTCCTGCCTGGATCACAAGACTTCTCTTTCCTTCATTTCCCAGAATCCTCCTCGACTCCTAGTCCTGCCTAACTTTCTTACCTATTGGTCAACAGTACTATATTTATCAACCAATAAGACAAACATATACACATTAAGGTTTTTTGTTGGGGGGGGGGGAAGGGACAATTCCCTGTCCATTATCAGAACCAACTGAGATATAGGAGTCAATAGACAGAGATGAAAATGTCACTGTCATGATTGAGAAAGCTAATCCTGGCGGTATAGTTTGTACCCGAGGGAAAGGCTTCTAAGTGTGAGCCCTGTAGCACACTACAGACTTATCCACCTGTCCCCGGTGGCATCAGAGACTCACAGGCCTCTCCTCCCATTTCCTCCCATCATTTATAAACCGGGACCAGAGTCCTTGTCTCCTAAATCACCAACCCATGAGGATGGAAAGATGTCCCCCCCTCCAAAGGAAACTGCATACCAGGAACAGGAGGTTCCTGCCTCTTTACTAGCCCTGGGGACCACCTCAAGATGAACTCTATGGCAATGTGAACTTTTGATGCCAGCTATCTATCTAGACAGAAAGGACATGATCTGAATGATACCTGTTTAATGAGGGAGTGTTTGTTTCTAGAAATAACAGTGAGCAGAACTGAGCAGAGAGAGGCATACAGCTTATACAAATGGCTCTGTTGAAATGTGGGGAGTTCGTGAGGAGCTGGAGCTCTGGAAGAGGGACAGAGGCTCCCCAGTGTGATGGGTGTGGAAGCTCTCAAGCTCCCGGGGTGGTGGGTTCTCACAAGCCTTGGCGGTTGGGGTATAAAGAATAGGCAGTGAGGCCCTACTGGATGAGCCCTGAGGCATCGGGCCCAGCTGGTTTGTACAGTGCAGGGGAGGACTGAAGCCCTGTAGGAAGTAGGGTTAGAAGGATGGAGGGGTGAGGCCCCTGGTCTCCACATGGGCGTGGCTCCCCCATCTGGTTTGATGAAGTAGGAGTGCATCCTGGTTTCCATTTGAAAAGAGCTTCGTGGAGTTTTCTTTGGAGCAAAAAGAAGGTGTTTTCCAGAAGTGTTTGCCCTGTGTTGCCAGCTAGAATACGGCCGGGTGTGGGTTGGTGCTGCCATGCTCTCTTTGCGGTTTACTCTTGGTCGCTTCAGTGCAGAAGGTTTCAGATTCCACAGGTTCTGAGAGGCCCCTGAAGACACAGTTACAGAAACCTTCCAAAATCAGTGGACAATTCCAAGGTCGTGTTTTTCTTGGTTTTGAAATGCGATTCGTTTTGAACTGAGGATTTCCTTTAAAATGTGCTTTTCTTAGGGTGGTGTTATAATCTCCTGACTTTCTCGGAGCACCCCAAATCTGATGGTTAAAATTATGCAGAGGGAATGAAGAAGAATTTTGGTCATGGATGTGTATCTTTGACATATTTTCATTTGATCTATTTTCTGACTGCTCATGCATTTGTATGCGTTCCTGCTTACATACAAATTCAGTTGTTTCGGCCCATGCTTGCTCACGCGTGTGCACAGGGATGGCAGTTTCACAGGCTGCATGAGACAGTGGGGAGATCTTCAGCCAGGGACAGAGTCTGTGTGTGGCTGGCAGTGTGAACCTTCGCTTGCATGTCTTACTGTCACCCAGTGCTCTCAGAAGCTCATCTAAGTTTCTTCTATAAGTGAAAGAAGTGAGATTTTCAAGCTGTTTTCTGTTTTACCAGATTTCAGGCTCTGTGCTTACAAGACTGTGTGACTGTAAAAAAAGCCCCCAATGTGTAGTCACTCTGTAAGTTTTCACCCCAGCAAGAAAGAAGTGACAGTGACAATAGTCCATGCCTGAAGTAACCACAGCATTTAACAGAGGGTTAATATTTGTATCTGTTCTCTCTCAATCCTTTGCTTCTCCAGTCCCTCAGACGAGGATGCAAACGACTGACCACCCTTTTGGTGTTCCTTCCAGGGACACCCGTGTGGTTTTTTGTGAAGATCGCCCCGATCCGGAACGAGCAGGATAAAGTGGTTCTGTTTCTTTGCACATTCAGTGACATCACCGCCTTCAAGCAACCCATCGAGGACGACTCATGCAAAGGTTCGTGACCCTGATTCGCGCACGTACAGTCGTGGCTCTGATATGCACACGTACATTTGTATGTTTTTCCCCCTCTTGACTCTCAATTTTGCTACAGAAAATTTGAGGTCGCCAAGGCAATCTTGTGCAGAGATCAGGGTTTAAATCTTAGTTTGTGTTGGGTATTACATTATTCTGCTGTGTGCTTGGGGAAGGGAGAGACAGAAAATGTTGTTTGGTAAAGTGTTTGGAAATTAATCCCTTTTACAGCTACAGTTTGATGCAAGAAAGCAGCCAGGCACATCTGACCTCACCAGGACTCTTCCAGGCTTCCTTCCCCTTTTCCTCCATCCCTCCCCTGCTGGAGATTATATGTGTGGCCTTGTACATGCTAGGCAATCACTTTTCCACTAAGCTATCACTCTTGACAGGTTTTCACAGTCATCCACATGGGTAGGCATTTATGACTTCCAAGTAGATGTCCTTGGGTCTGTCTTGTAGATGGTTGCAGCCTCTTCAACACAAGAAATCAGGCAATGATGAACCTGAAAGGGGAATTGACAAGAAAACTGAGGTGTTGGTAAATGGCTATGTGTCTGCCGTGTCTTGAAATCAAAATATGGGCTAAATTAATTTATTTGAGCCGTCACACAATTAGGAAAAGGTAAGATGCACCCACATACCCAGCACCATGCTCTGAACCCCATATATATATATATATATATGTATATATATATATATGTATATATATAATGTGACTTATCTGTGTCTGCTCACATTGCACCTGTGGCTGGTTAATTGATTTTAAACATGGCATTACTGAGCCCAGGGACTCGGTAACATTTCTGTAGGGGTCATCTGACCAGCTGCTTGGCCTTAGATTTTAGCCAGATTGTAAGTGTGCGTTGTTTGGATAACAGTGGCAGCTTTGGAAAGGAGATAGCAAGATTGCTGGGAGAGTTAGGCTCCTGCACGGGCTCAGCTCCCAGGGATAAGAAGGGCAGCATGCTGTGGCCAGGGGTCTGAAGTCACAGGGTATCAGAGTGCCCTTTTCACACTCCTCTCCTACAGTTCACACTCAGTTCACCAAGAACCCAGCAGCTGTTTCATGTTGCCAGGCTACCTGGATCTGCTCCGGAGCTCTGCTCTTGAGAATTGCTTTGCTGGGGCTGAGAAATGCCAGCGGAGTCCAGGGGAGAGGCAGGCTGGGGCATGTTACCCTGAATGTGTCAAAGGCTGTTAAATGAGCACCATGGGGGTGTGGAAATAAGAAACATGAGTGTGTGCCCTCCATCTATGTCTCTGAGGGCGTTAAAATCCTGTCACAGTTAGACACATTTATGGATCACAGCACTGTGTGTGCGCCACCCTTTTCCAGGGTGTGGCAGCTCAGAGCATCAGTTCCAGGTAGACCCCTGGTTTGAGCAGTGTCTTCCCTATCCGAAGTCTCCCTCTCCTTCTAGGCATCTCACTCACTGCCCGGTTTCTAGTTTTGATTTGAAGATTCCTCAGAGTAGCGGATAGTACATGGTGACTCACTTAGAAGGTCTGTTTGCTTCTTTCAACCTAACAAACTCAAAAGTGCTGTTCTAAGGGCGATCAGATATTTTGACAATTATTTTTTAAGTGCTTACTTAAAAAATTTAAAATATGTGATTTGGCTATGTTAAATGTTTTCTGCTGAGATAGAGTGGTATGTGATTATTATTATTATCATAGTAGGAAAGGCATAGCCTTCTGAGAGTGTTTTTTATCCGGCACATAAGTACCTACTTGGTTCTCACAACAAAGAAGTGATGAATCAGAGTGATGATGTGAGACTTGTTTGGGTTTATTTCCCAAGAATCATGTGCTCCACTTACTTAGCCTGACCTGCCCCTGTGGTGCATCTGGTTGCTGATGAGAATCTCGGTGCATTCCCTCCCTCCCTCTCTCCCTCCTTCCCTCCCTCCCTCCCTTCCTGCCTCCCAACTATTCTCTATTAGCCAAGGTAACTTCTTGTCATGTATTAATTTTTTTTTTTTTTGGTTTTTCAAGACAGGGTTTCTCTGTGGCTTTGGAGGCTGTCCTGGAACTAGCTCTTGTAGACCAGGCTGGTCTCAAACTCACAGAGATCCACCTGCCTCTGCCTCCTGAGTGCTGGAATTAAAGGGGTGCGTCACCAACACCCGGCTAATGATTCTTATTGTCAGTGAAATACATGCATAACATGTGGCTATTTGTAGGCAATTTAGAACACATACATATACAATGCATATTTATAATAGACACCTACCTGTGTGTATGTAGAAACATACATGAATACGTATATACACATGCACTCACATATGTATATACACACATATACACATACGTACACAGACATACATATACATATACATGTGCACATACATACACACATATGTATAAGCACATGTACATGCTCACACATATTATCTTTCAATGCAAGAATCCTGGTAGAGAATTAAGCCTAGGTAGGCATTAAGCCACCTCAAAGACATGACTTACTAAGCCTCTGTCCAGTGCCCTGTGATGCTCTTGCTTTCCCTGCCACCATATCTCTGGTCCACTGTGGTATGGTGGTCTGCACAGATCAAAGTCAAATTTTATATTAGCATGCTTATGATGGAAAGACCTGGGAATTGGTGTGGTCTGATCCACATGGAAAAGTGTGGCTGTGTGGCTGAATTGCTTCGGCTTGACCTTACTTTCTGGAGATGCTCTTGGTTCATTTCCACTGACCCTGCCGGGGAAGGGTGGGGGTTGCAGCATCAAATCTTCAGAGCCTTGCTTCCCTGGGCTTGTTTAGAACTCATTTAGATCTCTTAGATTCTCAGAAAACACCTGCTTTCCATGACCTTTCTGCTCCCCACACTGATAAAATCAGCCAGTGCCTTCCCTCACACACTCGGAAGTCAATCATGCATTTCTTGGAGAAGGCAGTGCAAACCTGGCTAGTCTCATTTACAACTCCAGCTTGTAGCTCAGTTTCTGCAAGATCAGATGATGGAGGAGTTGAGACAATTCAACCAAGGCAGAGAAGCTATCTCCATCACCTTCTGTGAGCCAGTGAGAGCCTTGAGCAGAGGAGAAGTCTAGTTCTAGACACTTGCTCTGAATGTGGGTACTCTGGGGCTCCTTTTCCTTATTTGTATAAAGTTCATGAAACATGCCTGATGTGTCTCAAGGCTGTGATCAGAACAGAGCTCAAGTATGTTGGAAAAGCAAGGTGCTGCCCAAACCTCAATACTTCACAGTGTTGCAGGCACCAGGTCCTCCAGAGGACACTGGGCATTGTCCTATGGTATATCTGGGCGAGGACATCTGCGTGCTCTTGGTGTGTGGCTGACTTTGTCTTTGTGCTCTTGTGCTTGATTCAGGTTGGGGGAAGTTTGCCCGGCTGACCAGAGCTCTGACAAGCAGCAGGGGTGTCCTGCAGCAGCTTGCTCCCAGCGTCCAGAAGGGCGAGAATGTCCACAAACACTCCCGCCTGGCAGAGGTAAGGGGGGGCGGTCTAGCCAACCAGCCTCCCTTCCTGGGAGTGTGTGGGCTGGTACGCTGGTGTCACTTCCTAGGGGCATGTGGGCTGTTATGCTGGTGTGGAAAGGGTCTCCTGGGGCCCCCAGCTTCTTGGCTGGGACCTTGGTTTTTCTGGATTCCATAAACTGTGCTATGTAACCTTTTTGGTAGTAGAATTTTGCCGTTTGTGAAGGCAGGCTGGAGACAGCCCTGACTTTCATGTGATCCGATCGCCGGTGTCACAGCAAGGAGCCGGAAATTGCTTCTTATTTGGCCTTTCAAACAACGTATAAGTTATAGACGATTTTGTTATTTTAGCAATATATACTATTCAAGGAAAACAATATGGAAATGAAAAGAAAAAAAAACAGAAAATCTTCTGCGATTTCTGGTCATGTAACATTATTTGGTGTACATTTAATACTTTCCTTTGGACACATCCTACTTCCTAAAGAGGAACTCCACATTTAATGTTTATAGGGTTGAGATATATCTGAGAATGACCGTGTTTTCCCTTCTTTCTTTATCTATCCACGAATCCTTTGCAGGTTAATAAACGTTCTTAAAGTTACTGATTCGATAAACTCTGAAGTAAGGACAGTCTGAAGTGGTGGCATTCTCCCATTTGCTGGGGTGTGTGAAGCCACGAGAAGTATCTGTCAGGTTAATGCACCCTCATCTCCGTACCCACCTGCAGTCAGGCCTTGTCTTCAGATTCTTAGTGAGATGAAGATGGGATCTTCTCAGGACGAGTCATGCTTCCCTCAGCAAACCTCTGTCTCAGCCAAATGTACCAGCATAAGCTCTCAATTTGCCTTGAGATAGCTGGTCAACTTTTGAGCATTGGGTGAAGGTATGACCCTACTGGCCTAACTTCTGGCTTTTAAGGGAGAAATTCCCAGCATGCTGAGCTCTTATGGGTGTCGGGCACACGTGCTGTGCATGTTGGGTAAGTTTGTTACACAGGCTCCCCAGGAGCTTTTGTAGCTTTTGTCAACAGTGGGGATGCTCACCATGCTGAGCAGAGTCCTTTGGCCGTACAACTTATAGACGTATTTTCTCTGTTTCTTCTTGATGATAAAGTGACCTTTGGCCCTGCTTGTCACCTTTGCTTACTGTCACATGGCCACCTTGGCTTCTGTGTTGTTTCTTTTATGTATATAAAAGGCTGGCTTTCCCCATGAATGTGTCTGTGTGTCAACTCCTTCCTTGCAAGTCTTTGCTTAAACACTATTTTCCCTATGTGGCAGTCAGGGGTGTTGCCCGAGAAATAGATAAGAGATTCATTGCAAGGAACCAGCCTATTTGGTTGTGGCATTTGTTTGTACATATGGCTAGTCAGCAGACTGGACATTTTCAGGAGGAGCCAAAGCTGAAGTTATGGGTATATTCCTTCTTTCCTAGGATCTCAGTTTCTTATGACTCCAACAAAAGACTTGACAAAAGAAACTTGGAAGGGTTTGCTTTGGTCATGGATTAAGGGGATAAATTACACCGTGGTGGGGAAAGTCTTGGTGACAGGAGTGGGGGACCGTTGGTCATGTTGCATCATAGTCAGGAAGCAGAGTGAATGCCGTGGTCAGCTCACTTTCTCCTTGTTAACCAGGCTGAGACCCCAGTCCATGTAGGGTGGGTCTTCCCTCATCACTCAATTCTCCCCGGAACCCCTTTCACAGACAAACACCAGAGACATGTCTTCTGGGTGGTTCCAAAGCCTGTCAAATTGACAGTCAAGATGGGAGTCATGCTAGGCAGACAGCCTTCGGCTTCTGAGGCCTTCCTTCAGGTTGGATGAGTGCTGTTACATAATGGGGGGAGGCATTCCCTTTCCCCTCAACGTTAACTGGCAAGATGCTAATGAGCTCTACAATGTCCCTTTACAGGGACACTTACACCTGTGTTTGCTTGAAGACTGGGTGCCAGTGCCTTCGCTGAGTTGACATAGAACTAATCATTTTATTCTCTTGTCAGTGGAGTGCCCACACACATTTCCTTAAGCCACACTGACCTCCCAGTAAGAAAATCATACTCTTGTGACTCTTCCTTTCATGGTCACTGTCCCTGCTGTTCAGTGGATGATGCCACCGTTTCCCAGAAGGGGACACTGCATCTTCAGAGACCACGCCTGTACTAATATGTAATGCTGACTCCTATCAGTACATGTTATATCATGTGACAAGGAGAAAGAAAGGACAAAGGTGACAGTATAATTAAACAAGGGAAGGACAAGTGCCTCATCCACTTCTTAACTTGCTTTAGGTATTTTTTCCCCAGCACATATTAACATCATATATCTTATAATATAGAGTCTGCTTAAAATTTTATTCACTCATGTGTGAAAGTATGTATGCATGTGTGAAAGTATGCATGCATGCGTGTGCAGGGGTGTGTGTGTGCAGCGTCTCTTGCTAAATCTGGGGCTTGCATTTCCATGGCTCAGTTAGCGGCCAGCAAGTGCCAGCATCCTTCTGTCTCCACCCTCCTTGGAGCTGGGGTTACAGCACGTAGGTAATGCCTGGCTTGTTACAAAAAAAACGCAGGGATCTGAGTTCTGGTTCTTCATGACCCCTCAACCGTTCCTCCCCGCTGAGGCATCTCTTTGGTCCAAGTCTACTTCTTTTGTTGTGTTTGTCGTTCGGGGATAATCCCAAGCTCTTAGAACCACCGCTAGCACTTACAGCTGTTTAGTAGTGTTACTTAGTTTACAGAAATCGATTTAATGAATGAAAGAAAGCAATGACCTAGTGTTTCGTCTGTCAGTCTGGAACCCTCTTGGTTCCAAAATGAGACAAGAATCTGGGACTCCTTCCAGGGTAAATCTTATCTAGTGGCTTACTGATTTTATTGCCCTTTTCAGAGTACTAGCTTTTGGTTTTCGCTGATTTTCTCTGTTGACTTTCTGTTTACCATTTTTTTAGTTTCTGCCTAGATTTAGCTATTTATCTTAGTCTTCTTACCTATGATTTAATTTTCTCTTCTTTGTCTAGTTTCTTAAAGCAGATGTTTAGATTACTGATTTTGATCTTTCCCCTCTATCAAAACATAAGCTTTGGTAAATTATAGTTTTATTTAAAATTTTATACATTTAGTTAAAACACGTCTTCACTTCTTATGTGCGTGTATCTGTGTGGGTGTATGCATCCATATTCACTCAAGAGGCCATAGGAGGACATCAGGGGTCCTGTCATGTAACTCCCTACCTGACTCCTTTGAGACAGGGTCTCACTGAACCCAGAGCTGGGCTGGTGACCAGCGTGGCCCAACAGTCCTCCTGTCTGTCCCAGGCAGTGCTGGGACTATAGGTGTGTGTGTGGCCACGACTGGCTTTTTATATGGGTGCTGTAGAAGTGAACTCAGGCCCTCATACTCGCAAGGCAAGTTTCTTACCCACTGGGTTGCCTCCTCAGCTCTCCTCGTAGTTCTTGCCTCACAGACTTAGATGCTGTTGTGTGCCTGTGTGGCATGGTTATATATTCTTGGAGAACTGGCCCCTAACTGTAATGCTGCCTTTGTCCTTGATAAAGTTGTTTTCTCTGAGTCTGTTGGAAATGAACGGAGTTGGGCACCTTGCTTTCATTAGATAGTGCTAGCACGGCACGTCCTTCTCCTCTCGTCCCCATCTCATACTTAGTACGGGGCTGCAGACAGCATGTGGCTGGTTTGTTTTAAATGTCAGTCTGACAAGCTGATCTTAACATGATTACTGAAGCTCAGGCTGCTGGCTGGAGTGTCTGGGCATCTCTTCTATTCGCTGCACTTGATTTTTGCCCCCATGGCATTGACCACTCTGCTTTCCTTCTTGTCTTGTTTTTAACTGAACATTTTTATGGTTTCAGCATTTGATGAGATTAAATGTGCTTCTTTTGTGTGTACAAGTGTGGTGTGTATATATGTACATGTGGGTATGGGCATGTACATGAATGTGGGAACGTGTGTGTGTGCGTGTGTGTGTGTGTGTGTGTGTGTGTGTGTGTGTGCCTGTGCGTGTGCGTGTGTGTGTGTGTGTGTGTGTGTGTGTGTGTGTGTGCGTGTGCGTGTGTGCGTGTGTGCCTGTGTAAGTTAGAAGTCAAAGTCAGGTGTTGTCCTCAATTGCTCTGTGCACTGTTTCTGAGACAGGGTCTCTCACTGAATCTGGAGCTTACTGATTTATCTTGGCTGGCTAACAGTATATTCATATATTCACATAACTCTACACTGCTTCATAGGTAGCGAAAATATGTTCTCATAACAACACACCCCTGTGTTCTGTCCCATGCACCATTGCTCTCCTTCATGTCATTTATAAATGGACATCTACATGCACCCCCATAGTCAAACACATTGACTCCATTATTTTTACTATGTGTATGTATGTACATGTTATGTGTGGCAGCCGAAGGGCAACTCATGAGAGTCAATTCTCTCCATCTCTTGGACCCTAGGTCATCAGGCTTTAGTGGCCAGTGCCTTTAACTACTGGGCAGTCTTGCCTACCCATGTTGGTATTATTTTGATTAAACTTCTATGCTAGATATTTGATAATAATAAAATGGAACTTATTTACTGTTGTTCTCTCTTTGAGAGTCTTCTAGTCTCTAGGTATGTCTGGAGCATGGTATCGTCCTTCTTTACCATTGTTCTCTCTGTGAGAGCCTTCTAAACTCTAGGTGTATCTGGAGCATGGTATTGTCCTTCTTTGTGGTGACCTTCATGTCCTCTGGTATTTTTTTGAGGCATCTGTCTACTAGCAGCTTGTCCTCTTGATCTCTGTTTACCCTTCATTTTGGGGAGGGTGGTTTCATGCAGTCCACATATATATACTGGTGTGCATTTTCTGTCTGTATGCTTTTGCTCGGTTTTGAGATGTTGCTGGTGATCCTTACCTATGTGAGTGTTAATTGTCACTCCATAGACTCTAACCTGCCCATGGGGGATTATCTAGATTGTGTTGATTGGTGTGGGAATCTGTCCACTGTGGGTGGCTCCGTTCCCTGGCTGAGCAGCAGCAGGCATCCAAGCCCTGTCTGCTTTGTGGTTATAGGGGCCATGTGATGAGTGGCTTTGGGTGCTTGCCATTTTGACTTTGCTGTCTTGGTAGACGTGCATTTGAGCCCTGAGCTGGAGTAGCATTTTCTTGTCCAGATGCTTTTGCCACAGTAAGAAAGACACCAAGACAGTTGGGCAATGTTTTTTATGTGTGGCTCCTTTCAGGATTGTCATTGCCTTTGATATTGTGTAATTTAATGTGGCATGCCTACGTTTGTTTTGTTTTTGTGGCAGCATCTCGGTCCTGGGGTCTGAGATGTGTCTCTGACTCCAGTCTGGTGAAGCCTGAGTACTTAGTCTGCTGGCACTTCTGTGTCTACGCCTTCAGTACTTGTCCTGGTTTTTGGATATCCACTCTTTCCCCTCTCACTTAACATTTATTTTATGTTACTCACTTAACATTAGTAAATTAGGTATATCTTCTGAAGAGTTTGTGTCTCCTTCATTCTCTTTAGTGGTGTGTTTATTGTCTTCCTTATATATTCATTAATGAAAAGCTGCAATAGTTAATGTGTGATTTTTATGTACTTGAACAAATAATGTATAACATGTTATATAGGAAAATTTACACCCAACATTGGTTTTTTTTTAAATCTTTACAAAATTAGAAATACTGCACATTAGCAAGAAGTTGCAAAGCCTGTTAGCAACTTATACCTGTCCCCTGGCTCCATCCTAAAGCCACTGCCCCATGTAACTGGATTCAGCATGAAGTCACAAACAGGAAATTGACACATTGCTAGTTAAATGAAAAGTTGTATTCAGATTTCATTAGTGTCCATGTGTATTCTCTTGTGTGTATGTGTAGCCCTGTGCATTTTCTCTCCCCTTCTTTACTATCCTTCTTCTCTCCCTCTCCTTTCCTTTTTTACTTTGTCTTTCAGTGTTTCGCTTTGGGAACTAACATGGGGCTTGCACATGTTCAACACTTGTCCTCTCCACCCCTCTCTCTCTCACACACACGTTACTGGATACACCATACCCAACTCCTCAGCTTTATTTCATGTATTGTTTTATGTGACCCACCACAGTCAGGAATCAGGAGATAAATCTGTTCTGTTCCCACCATGGAGTGCCCCATCCCTCTGCCCCCTGGAAACATTAATTTATTCTCCACCCTCATGACTCTGCAGTGTCACAGGGACACAGCAACCCTCACTAGCACCCCTCCCCAGCCTGGCCTGCATCAGTGCTTCATCCTCTCCCATTGTGTGGCTGTGCCAGTTTGTGTAACCCTCCGCCCACAAAAGTAAACATGGATTTCTCCTTCCTTCCTTCCTCCCTTCCTTCCTTACTTCCCATTCCCTCCCTCCTCCCTCCCTCCTTCCCCCTCCCTCCCCCTCCCTCCCTCCCTCCCTTCTATAGATGGCTGGGGTTTGTGTGGATGTGATGTGTGTTTTCGTTTCTCTGGGATGAACTCATACTATGAGTGTGTGTGCTGGGTTTTGTGTGTTTGTGTACATGTGCAATGGTGGATTTAACATTTGTAAGGAAGCTGTCTAGGTGCTTTCAGTTAACCATTTCATCTTATATATTTTTTTCTTATATTTCTTATATTTTCCTCCTGGGTTCCACCTGTGGCATACGGGACTGGTGTTGCCATTCTTAGATTAAAGTCACTTTACTAAGTTTGTAGTGATGTTGGCCTAGTGTTAATGTACATTTTACTAGTGGTGAAAAATGCCAAACACTTTTTAAAATGATTTTATTTT
The DNA here is from genome assembly GCF_003668045.3 of Cricetulus griseus. Lineage (NCBI taxonomy): Eukaryota > Metazoa > Chordata > Mammalia > Rodentia > Cricetidae > Cricetulus > Cricetulus griseus. Next base: position 2,890,086 of record NC_048598.1, on the reverse strand, counting down.
ACAAATGCATATCCTCTGTGTTAAAATGTTGGTTCATGTTTCTTATCCGTATTCAAACTGGGTTCTGTTTTTAGTGTGTCTTTTAAAAATGTGTGTGTGTGTGTGTGTGTGTGTGTGTGTGTGTGTGTGTGCGCGCGCGCGTGTGTGCGTGCGTGCGTGTGTGTGTGTGTGTGTGTGTGTGTGTGTGTGTGTATGTGTGTGTGTGTGTGTATGATGTGTGTTCATGTTTAGGTATGGGCACCACTGTGTGTGTGTGGACATCACAGGACAACCTTAGTCCTCATTTCCTGCCTTGTTTACCACAGCATAAACCAGGCTGGCTGGCCTGAGAACCTCAGGGGTTCTGCTCTCCCAGCCTCTCGTTACACCTACAGCACCCTGGGATTACAGCACAAGCGAGCACATCCAGCTTTTAAGTGGGCTTTGAGGGTCCAAACCCCGGTCCTCATGCTTTTGTGGCAAGCGCTTTACCCATGGAGATGTCTCCCAGCCTGTTTTTAGCTCTGGGAAAGGAGTGTGTTGTTTACTCTCCTACCAGAAATGTGTGAAGACCGTCCGCCTTCCATGTTGCTGTGACCGCTTGGCAGGGTTAGAATTCTAAAGTTTTCTCAATCTGGTGGATAACAGTGTTTCTTTTTGGTTTCAGTTGGCTGAATGGAACTTCGGTTCAACTCTGTCAGTATTTATTTGCGTTTTAGATTCCTCTTCTGTGTATCTCTTCCTCATGTTCTTTGCCCATTTTGCTGCTAGATGATTCACCTTTTTCTGGTAGATGGTTCAACTTATCAGTTAGTCCTTTTTTTTTTTTTTTCCTTTTTGAGGACCTAATATTATTACACCACTCCCCTCTTCCTTTCCCCCATCCAAACCCTCCCATAGATCCTGCCTTGGTCTCTTTCAAACTCATGGCTTCCTTTTCAATCAGTTGTTGTCACACACATTGTGTGTGTATGTATACATATATTCCTAGATACAACCTGCTCAGTATGTATAATGTTATTATTGTGTGTGAATGTTTTCAGGGCCGACTGTTACGTATTGGATAGCCAATTGGTGTGCTCGACCTTGGGGAAGAGCACCTCTCCTGCTCTCAAAATCCTTTAGTTGCCTGCAGTTCTTTGTGTAGGACCGAGACCTCATGAGCTCTCCCCTTGTTCATTTACCATGTTAACTGGTAACGTTCAGGCAGCCATGTTGGCTAGATTGTATGTATGTAACTTCCACTGTTCCTACAAGATATCATCTTACAGAAAACTCCCCATTTCTCTGCCTTTTATAGTCTCCCCTCCCATGGTCAGCAACAATCCTTGAGCCTTAGGTGCGGAGTTACATTGTAGATGTATCCATTGGGACTGGGTTCTAGCTCTCTACATTTTGATTGGTTGTCATTTTCTGTCATGGTCTCCATCTGTTACAAAGAAAAGTTCCCTTGATGGGGTGGGGGTTGAAGATCATACTTACCTGTGGGCATAAGGACAAACATTTAGCATGTAGTTAGAGATTTAACAGAATGACAGTTGTAGGTTCTCCTCCAAGATACATGATTTTACCAGCCCTGGGTAGCTGAAACCTTTCTAGTACCAGACACGATTACCCTTTTGCTGAGCTGGCCCTATGTGCAATTAGAAAATGGTTGGTTGTCGGGGGTTGTTCTTCTGTGTATATGTTTCTTTATTGGTTGATGAATAAAACACTGTGTGGCTAGTGGCCAGGCAGGAAGGATGGGGGCCACCAGAGGAGGAGAATTCTGGGAAGTGTAGGCAGAGAGGAGTTGTCATGTAGAGAGGATGCGAAGGGCGTTCTCTGGTAAGCCAAGACCACGTGAAAATATATAGATTAATAGAAATGGGTTACTAATTAAGACAGAACTAGCCAATAAGAAGCCCAAGCCACTAGCCAACAATTTTATAATTAATATAAGTCTTGTTTGTTTATTTGGGGCTCTCAAGGGCAGTGGGACTCTGCCGGGCCAGAAAACTCATGCTTACAGTTGGTTACCACCAAAGTTTGCTTATTGTTAGTTAACCACTAAAGTTTGCACACCACTACTGCACCCTCAGAGTTATCATGGCCATGCTGGTTGTGGCTCATGGATTGCCATAGCTGGGTAGGACTGTAGGCTGCTCCCCTCTTTTGGAAGCATAGAGCCTTCTAGATAGTCACCTTTTATATGTATAAAGTTTCTGCCTAAAATATTGCTGTCCTTGATATTGTATCTGATTCTTTTGAGTCAGTATTTTCCTGGGATATTTTTCCACCTGTTTTGAAAGTCTCTCAGTTTCCATATTCCTGACTCTTGCTTTTAACAAAGTGCCTCTACCACAGAATCATTTAAGTCTTACACAGTGCATAGTCTGTATATCACTCCAGTACTCTGCAAGCAAGATATTAACTATACATGTGTTATCCCAAGCAATTCTATGAGAAAGGAATCACCATTGTGTCTTGATAAAGCTGGGCCCAGAGTGGTGAGGTGCTTTGCATTTAGTAAGTGGTAGAATTGGCCCCCTGCTCCTGCTCCTCAGAGGTAATATCTAACCTCTTGTGAAGAGTGTCATCTTTTACACCTTTGCTCTTTCTGACCTACTCTGACTTCTTCTGTGTTTCCTGTTTAGTACCTTCTTTCTCCCCATGCTACCTCTTTTCCTCCCTCACTGTGATCAGGTCCATTTCTCTCTGCTGATTGAAAGGCACACGTTTATCTTTTCTGCCCCTTAGAGTACGTCTATATGATTACACCGTGCGTGCTTCTCCTGAAGTTAATCAGTTTAAGGGACTGCAAGATGGCTTAGAGGGTAGAGGTGCTTGCTGAGAAAGCCTGATGAGCCGAGTGCAAGTCCTAGAACCCAAAGGTGGAAGGAAACAGATTCTATAATATAGTCCTTTGACCTCCATGTGTGGTGCGCCATGACACCTCAAGGCCCACACAAACATGCCTTCCCATGCACACAGATAAATAATAAATAAATAAAATTTAAAACACTAGTAATTTTAACTTATTCCAGAAGAAAAAAACCCCTATCTGTAATTTTCTTTGTTCTTAACTGCCTCCTTGGCTGTTTTTTCTTTGTAGTTAATGCCTCTCCTGATTTGTTAATGTGTGTCTTACCAGTTTATTGGCTCAGCATATTCCTCTGTAGCCCATGGCTCACTTACCAGGGGCTCATCACGGTGCAGTCTGAGGATAGTGAACTCTATGTGCCAAGGAAGCACATCACAGTGGAGCCTGAGGATACTGAACTCTTTACTCTTTACGTGCCTAAATAAGTCCCTAGATCTGCATCACTGCTTAACTGAGCATTTACTTTTATGTTGACGTTTATTCCTCTTGCTTAATCTGTTCATTGAGTTATTTATGTTTTCTTTTGAAAACGTCTATGCCTTTCATTCCTAGAATCCAGTTTCACTTTCAAGTCTTCCTGTTTTTTCCAAAAACAATGTCTTGCTGGTTGTGGTGGCACACACCTTTAATCCCAGCACTGGGGAGGCAGAGGCAGGCAGACATCTGAGTTCAAGGCTAGTAAGACCCTGTTTCAAACCAAAAACATAACCATGTTTTGTTTACACCAACTGCTTGCCACTGTTTAGAAATACCCCACTCCTCTCATGTTTAATGTGCTGGCCTTTGAGCTTGTGCATGATGATGGCTTTTTGGAGGCAGTCCCTCAGTTCCTACATAACATGACATCAGAGAGTTTACTACAGGAATAATCTTCATCTAGTTCTGACCGACTCTTCTCTGAGGACTTCCGCTGGAGTCACAGCAATGGTATTATTAGTTTTGGCTCCCCAGCTGCATTTGGCATAGACTGGGGTTCTAGCCTCTCCCAGCATCAGACTCAGGTGACTCGCTTTCTTTTCAGCTCTCTGAAGCATGGGGTAGAGGACTCGTGTACTCTCTGTGGAGGCAGCCCCACAGAGCGGTGCCTTTTTCAGGGCAAGCCTGATTGTGCCTAAGGCCTGCGGACTTGGGCTTCCCTCCCTTGGACTGTGTTAGCCTGGGTTCCTGTTACACTTCTGCTTCCAAAGTCAGATTACTGTGCTTATGAAATGTTCCCACCATTACCCAGCATTTTGGTGTGTCTGTAAATGCGAATGGTTTGCTCAGATTTACGCTCGCAATCTGCCCATTGGTTCTCTGAATGCTGATGTTGGCATCAATGTGAGAGGCAGCTAGTGCCAGAGTAGGGAGACAGAGGGCATGACCAGCTAAAACTGGAGGAAACTGCTCAGCATCAGGGTCAGATCGGCTTGTCCTGCCCCTCAGTGACAAAGCCTGGCCCTGTTTTCCTCACCATCATCACTGTTCGGTGGATCAGGAGCCCCACTTAAGCTTAACATTTTGAATTAATTTTTAATGAAAGACATTTAATTTTTGTGAAGTTCACTAGAGTGAGCTGGGGAAATATATAAAAAAAGATGCGTTGTGTATGCATATGAATGGGCTTCCTCCAGCTGCTCATCAGTGGGAGTCTCCTCCGGGTTTCCATCCTGCAGGGAGTTCCTTAAGCAGGAAGATAAACAACTCAAAACTAGCTTCAGGAAGACCCCAAAACTGACCAGATTCATTGAGTCTCTTCCTGCTAGACTGAGCAGTAAGAGCCGAGACTCTGCCTCAGATGGAAGAAGGTTGAGCTACAAAGAAGTCTCAAAGCAGCCGAGCTCCCTGGAAGAGGTTTAGACCAGAGTCACTTGGGAAGGACACAGGTATTGAGCTTCCTGCAGGCTGTGTAGTGAGCTCCAGGTTCCCAGCTTTGTGAGCTGTCACCCATGCTGGGATGGGCCCTTGTAGTGCAGTTCTTTGAGTCATTTCTGCTCCTGTAAGTAACCCTAGTACAACTCATTGTTCACCCAGCCAGACTTCAGTGGCTTTATACTTTGGTCTGTCAGGGGATCCCTACCTGGGTGAGTAGACATGTGTGTTGAGTCTCTCCAGGAAAAGTCTTGTCACACGACACAGTTCCAACACAGCTGGCTGCACAGATGACTAGCGAATGGGAGTGGATGCCGTTCTGTCACTAAACACGTGTCAGACATGTTCTTCACTGTTGCTGCCTCTGATGGGATGCAGGAGGCTGTGTGTTCAGGCTGAAGCCCAGCCAAGGTCTGGTCCCAGCCTGTGTCACAGTGGAGTCTGCCAGGGTTTGTAGGAGTAAAAATGTGGATTCTTTCTTGAAACAAGTGATCTTGCTTCATAGTCTAAGGAAATGGGTATTCCCTGCTTCGCTTCTGATTTTGGGGCCCTGACCCCCTTTGACTGTGAATACTGAGGATGGGTGCTAATGCTCCTGACTCCTCTCTGGTGGGAGCTTGTGAGAGCATCATTCTGGTGAATGGAACTTCAGCCATGAGTATCTGTGTTTGGAGCTCAGTGTGTGTGTGTGGTGTGGTGTGTGTGTGTGCGCGTGCGTGCGTGTGCGTGTGCGTGTGCGTGTGTGAGTGTGTGTGTGTGTGTGTGTGTGCGTGTGCGTGTGTGTGTGTGTGTGTGTGTGTGTGAGTGCGTGTGCGTGTGCATGTGCGTGTTTGTGTGTGTGTGTGTGAGTGTGTGTGTGTGTGAGTGTGTGTGTGTGAGTGTGTGTGTGTGTGAGTGTGTGTGTGTGAGTGTGTGTGTGAGTGTGTGTGTGTGTGTGTGTGAGTGTGTGTGTGTGAGTGTGTGTGTGTGTGTGAGTGTGTGTGTGTGTGAGTGTGTGTGTGTGTGTGTGTGTGTGTGTGTGTGAGTGTGTGTGTGTGAGTGTGTGTGTGTGTGTGAGTGTGTGTGTGTGTGTGTGTGAGTGTGTGTGTGAGTGTGTGTGTGTGTGTGTGTGTGTGTGTGTGTGAGTGTGTGTGTGTGTGAGTGTGTGTGTGTGTGAGTGTGTGTGTGTGTGTGTGTGAGTGTGTGTGTGTGTGTGTGTGTGTGTGTGTGTGTGTGTGTGTGTGCACCTGAGCCAACAGAGGTTGATATCATGCCTCTTCCCTTGACCACTTTTCGTCTTATCTTTTGAGGTATCATTCACTGGCTGGGTTGGCCCTGGTCCTTCCATCTAGTGCTGGGGAATTGCAAGCTTTTAGCTTCTCAACTCATGTTTACCTTGCAGCACTTTACCCACTAAGCAGCCTCCCTTGCCCCACGAGCTCACTTTGCTTGTTACAATGTTTTGTTTTGTTTTGTTTTGAGGACGGTAAATATGGGAGGAAGAATGCTGGATAGTGAGAGCAGCTCCAAGAGAGAGCTGCCACCCCCACCCAGACTCTTTGGAGTGAACCCTCATTTTCTGCATGAGGACAGTGGGGTTGATGTCATTTTTCATTGCCATTTGAGAGCCTAGGTGCACCTCATCATATGCTGGAGGTGAGCTTGGGAAGTGGCCTAACCGCTAGCCTTCCTGCCTCCTGACCATGAGGCGGCTTGTACTGTTGGCCCCTCTGCACATGGGGTCACAGGGTTCATCAGACTTGGGGGCCGAGTCTCTGCCTTTCTCTCATGATTGTTTCCTGCACATACTTATTGTATTTGAATGAAGGGGAGAACACACAGGTCAGTGATACCAGGGCTCAAATCTGCGCTTGAATCTGGTAGAAAAGCCATTCATACTCAGCTGACACCAGACTCAGGGGTTTCCTGTAGCACCCCTGCCCAACCTTTCTTCTTTTCCAGGGTGATGTAGTGGAAAGAGAAAGAACTCTGGAGTCAGACTGACCTGAGTCCTCCAGCCAACCTCTGTTGCAGATGGTTGCTTGTTTAGCTCTGTTAATCCTCCCCCATCCTCCTGCAACCCGGATGTCACTGGCCCTAAAAGATGTTTGTGTGGATTCGTGGTGCTATAAAAGATAAGTTTGATCTAATCTCACAGTTACCGATCTTTTTTTTTGGGGGGGTCAATGTACATATATTTAATGTATATAGAGCTAATTAAAGGGCAGTCCCAAGTTCAATAAAAATATCTATACAGTCCATACAGAGGGCTGAGGACAGGTTGTAACCCCACACCCAAAAATGTACAAAAATGACTTACACAGCAACCCCTTCGGGGGCACTGCTCCCCATCCAGCCCTTGGGGCCAGGGAGTTAGTTACCCATCTTTTAGCGTCTTCTTGTGGCGTCTTTGGGCAAATTTAAGTTTTACACTGCGACTCCAGGCTGAAGTCTCCCTGGCACTCATCTACTTCCTGTTGGCGGGCACCTCATTCTCCCCAGACTGCTCCCTGGGCTTGGGAACGTGGCCTCTGACTTCATCTCTCTCTCTGCAGGGACTTTGTTTTCACCCTTTGCGTTTCCCACAGTTCTCCCAAAGGTTTTGTTGCTCGTGGTCCATCCCGGGCTGGTGGCATGCTCCTCAGACCCTAAGTGTGAGTGATACCAGGATGTGCTAGTTTCTGTCCACCTTCTCCAGTGGATGAAAGTTCCTGTTTCTCTGTAGGTGTCCTTACCACCAGGCACAGTCCTGGACCAGGGAGATGGTTCCGGCGAAAGTATGAGGACCTCAAGTCAATCTTAGAAACTCATTCACAAGAGCCTGGAGTATCCCATGCTTATAACCCCATCCTGGGGAGCAGAGATGGGCAGGTAGATCCCTGGGGTTTGCTGGCCAGCCAGGATGGGTGAATGAGTGAGCTCCAGGCCAATGAAAGATCCCGTTTTAAACAAAAACAAAGAACAATAAAAACGCCAAAGTGGATGGCTCTTTAGCAATGATATCTCAATCTGTGCTGTGGCCTCTACAGGCATTTACACACACACATATGCACACACACATATGTGCACACACACAGCCAATAGATACATACCACCATGCTAAAACATGGTAAGTGCCTGGTAAATGTTTGCCATATAACGAAGGAGGAATAGAAGCAAAGACCTGGCTCAGAGCCTGACTATAGGTCCCTAGCCATTGTTGCTCAGCTCTCACACAAATCCCTCTCCCCTCGTGACAGTGGTGTCTTCACTGTGGACTGTGGAGAATGGTCTGTGGCTTTATTTCATCAAGGAAGACACTATTCACACTCACTAGTGCACCTCAACTCTAAACCACCCTAACATTTAAAAACACATCTGACGTTTTCAAAACCGGGTTCCAAGAACACAGCTGAAGAACCCAGCAAGCTGGGCAGAAACCAAGGCTGCCGCCCAAATGCACTTGGCATGTGAGGTTTGATTTGTGAAGGCATCTCCTGGCGGTGCTTAGCCCTGCAGTGTCTATGAGTTAATACTCTTAATTGCTTCCTCTGCCTTTATTTCTTCCATTAAAGAGCAAACACATCACGGAAAACCCTAAAAATAGCACCTGCTTGGTTTATGGAGAATGCTGTTTGTAACAGGAGTGAAGCCCTGTGCATTTTAGCTCAGGATATCTGAGGCCCCAGCTCAGGTTTTCTTCTGGGGTGGAGTTCTGCCCAACCTTGTTAATGCCAGGCAGTCTCTGTTTCTTTGAGCATGTGGATGAGTTTTTTTCTCACGCCGTAGTCATAATCACTCAGGACATTTTAAAGCTGAGGAGACTTTTGAAGCTGTTGTGGAAGTGGAAAGGGTGGACCACATAGGTCAAGGGTGCTAGTGCCTGGAATAAGGGTGAGAGAGCCAATGATCCCTTTCCACTCACAGAGGAGGACAGGCGAGGTGGTGTGATGGAAGCAGAGAGTTTCTCTCTGTCTATGTGTGACTTTAAATGATGAGGGAAGACAGGTTGTTAGAGTGGGGAGGACTCTGGGGTCACTCCCAGAAAGGCAGTCAGTTCTCCATGCGACTCAGGCACCTTCCGCTGTTGTGGGCGTGTGCCACACGTGGTCCTCCTGAGTGGACCCCTTTCGGGTTCCACTCAGATCTCAGGAAGGATCGTGAGTCTAAGCCCGTGTCTTCTCTTCCTTGGGGCCCTGACGGGATTTCATAGCAGACCTGTCAGCATGGGAACCATGCTGTATGCGGCCATGGAGTTCCCGCCTCAGCCTCAGACTTGGACTCTCCAGGCCTTCCTCTACAGCACTGCCCTGCTAGCCTCACAGATCTTCAGTTAGCATCCTGAACTGAAACTCCTCACCTGTATGCCAGCTCCATGCATCCCCTAACCCAGCTTCATCTCAGGATTGTACTCCCTGGTGCCTGAAAAACAAAACAGTAGAAATTCAGGCTCATGCCTCAGCCACTCCTGATTTTTCCCACAGTGAGCTTTTGTGCTTCTTGTCTGTAACATGTGGCCATTTACACACAACTCTTCCTGTGTCAAAAGTGCCCTGTGTGAGCATCTGCCTTGCGCCTCGTCTTCCAGGGGAGAGCTTGAACTCTTCACAGCCAAGCCCTTCTGATGCCAAGTTAGTTTGTTGGCTCCGCTCTCCACACACGTTTCGTCTCTTGTACTGTATTATAGATCTCTGTTTGCACATATCTCTGTTGTTCTAAACCATCAGCTCCTTCGGGGCAACTTCTATGGTCAGCATCCCGTCTGACATTTAATCAGTGGTTGTTTTTATTAGAATAGAAGGTCCATAGATTCCATAGGATCCATCTCCCCGCTTAAAGTAAATTGACCTTATCAGTCCTATTTCACTTCTACAGCGATTGGCCTGGTTCTCAAAGAAGCCGAGGGCTTTCGGCATCACTGCAGTTTTATCTGGAAGGATCTATTTCTAGAAGATTCCACACACCATGAGCTGACGGTGGGAACTTCCCCGATTCTCATTCAGAATCTCCTGAGTACTATTCTTCTTAGCTGTCTGAAGCCCTGGTTCTTGAGCACAGCCTGAGCTTTCCAAGACTCTACAGAGGCATCCACACTGCATCTCCATTCTGGTTTCATCTGTGTGGCCCTGCTGTGGTGTAGACAGCACTAGGTTTTGATCTGTGTGGCCCTGCTGTGGTGTAGACAGCACCAGGTTTTGATCTGTGTGGCCCTGCTGTGGTGTAGACAACAGTAGTTTTCGATGTGTGTGGCCCTGCTGTGGTGTAGACAGCACCAGTTTTATGGTTAAGATTGGGAAACCAAGGCCTAGCTCTTGCCTTGCCCAAGGTTGATCACCCCGAAGCCCTGGGCATGGTTCCGTGCTGAGACTCAAGGATGGGCTCCATTGTGACCTTCTCAAATGGCGTCCCACACTCCCCCTTGCTTCCTTCCCTCTCCTCTTGTCCTTCAATCTCAGTGTCTTTCATTGTGTTCACATGATGTTCTTGCCTTCAGTGCACGCTTTAGTTCAAATCTGTGTGTTTGATCCACTATGAAGGGGACCCATACACAGCGAGGCCTCCCTTCCAGGCCTCAGACTGGGCACAAACCACAGCTGTTTTCACAGAGAAATCCTTTATTAATGGGGGAAGAAAAGTTAAAGTGGCTGCAGTGTGACTCAGGTAGAAAAACAGTAGCAAATGACCTTGTAGGTGTCATTTTGTTGTTATTTTCGAGACACGGTTTCTCTGTGGCTTTGGAGCCTATCCTGGAACTCACTCTTGTAGACCAGGCTGGCCTCAAACTCAGAGAGATCCGCCTGCCTCTGCCTCTGCCTCTGCCTCCTGAGTGCTGGGATTGAAGGCGTGCGCCACCACTGCCTGGTGTTTTGTTTTGTTTTTGTATTTTTTTGGAAGGATCATAGGTGTCATTTTTAAGAGGAGACGAAGGGGAGGTCTGTGTTAGAATGGGCTAGGTTGCTGTGATAAAGGGAGAGGGAACCAGGGAGAAGGGGAAGGGACAAAGGAAAGGGGCAGGAATATTTCCTCTGAATAGAGAGGAGACAGATGTGGCCCATGGGAAAAATAAATAGTGGCTTATAAAGGTAAAGGGGGGACCCTGAGTTAGGATGAGGTGTTTAATTTTAATTGGGCATGTTAGTTAGGTGAAGAAAGGGCTTCTGATTGCTGGACCTTGGTAGTCAGCCTCAGGAGGAAGAGTGGCCAAGTCAGGGAATAGACCAAGGGTGCTAGCTTTAGGAAGGTAATCCAGTGGTTTTTAGGAAGGCGGAGGGAATTGGGGAGAAGGGCAAGGCCTCCCAGAGCAACATGTTCAGGTGGGCTAGTGCCCCTTCTCACTACAAATCTACATCTGTTGAACCCAATCTAGGATGTTCCTGTGGTGTGGTCCTGTGTTGCCCAGGATTCTGACCACTGACCATTTGTGGTAACACAGTAAAGGAGATGGGGTGTCCCTGAACTGAAATGTAGATGTGAAATAAGCATGAATTTAGTATAATGAAATGTAAAATAAATCTCACTAGTCATATGTTGATTTAGTTGAGATAATATTTTGGGTATACCGAGTAATTAGAATGAGTGTTACTATAATTTTACCTGCTTTCTGTTATTCCTTTTTATGTGGCAAGTAGAACATGTAAACTGCATGAGTGTCATGTATGTGGTTTATATAATTGTCCACTGCTTCCTGCTGGCTTAGTTGATGGGATTTTGAGTCCTGCTATTTGACTTGTGTTTCTGTCTTGGTTTCTCCACTTAATTGGCTTTATATTTCTCCTCCATGAAACAATTTTTTTCTCTATAAAATGAAGACAAGTACCTACTTACATGACCCAATAAAGACTAGGTTGTATTAAACACACAACCCAGACCCTGGCTGGGGAGCAAAAGTGCTGAAAGCATTACGCTGGAATTCATCTTGACAAGGTCCGTGCTGGCTGCACAATTTAAAACTTTCTGGTTTGGGATAAATTCATTTACTATTCCATATCTTAGTTTCTTGATTACAGAGGGCACCTCATGATAGTTTCAGGAGTTAAACGACGTATAAAGAACTTACACATTTCCAGTTGCTTAGAGCAAACGCACAGGGAATGGCAGCCGTAGCATGGTACTACACTTCCCAGCATGAGCACCTGTGGGAACCTTCCGGAGGCCGAGTGATCCACCCTGGATGGCTGGTTTTGTTTCTCCGTGGGAGAACCTGTGATGGCCTTAACATGTACCAGTTAAGGCAATCTTTCTTGTCCATGTCACGGTTTTTATACTGTTCTAAGAGCACTGATGAGATTTTACTTTGTCAAGAACTACACCAGGAAATTAAGTCAGGATCTCGTGGCAGGCATGTCCCGCTGTGTTTACTACAGATAGTTTACAGCAGCCAAGGCATGGAAGCAACCTTTGATCATCAATGTGTGAGTGGACAAAGAAAACATTTGACCATATTCTTACACCTAGAGTAGAACATTATTAAAGCACTGCTAAATCCTGCCATCTGCAATAACGCAGGTGAAACTAAAAGGCTATTACCTTTAGTAAAATAAGCCACACAGAGAAAGAACAATACTCTATGAGAAACCTAAAATAGCCAAGCACAAAGAATCAGATAATAGAAGGGTGGCTTTTAGGGGCTTTGAGTAGGGAGAGCAGAAGGGGTCAGCTAATGGATACAGGGGTTCAGTTGCAGGGAGCCCCAGAGGTCTACTATAACTGTGTCCATAGCTGACTATACTGAGTCATACACAAAGTGTTTCCAGAGAGGGTGGAGCCTGCGATGGGGTTGGAAGAAGGAGCCGGAGCACGGTGAATGGATCCCAAGCAAGGGGCATGGTAAATGGACAAAGTGACAAGGGCAGCAGTTGTTCCTGACAGATTGGTTCGCATGAACGGACATCCTCACTGCACATCTCTGTGGTGCCAGAGCTGGAGAGAACGCCAGGCAGACAGCGTCCAGGAAGGAAGAAATGTGGGCCAGAGAGATGGCTCAGTGGATGAAATGCATGCTGTGTGTGTGTGGGGGGGGGGTCAGAGTTTGGGTTTCTGAGTCGAAGTGAACACTGGGGCAGGTATGGTGGCTGCCTGTAACCCAGCACTGAGGAGGCAGAGAGAGGGGATCCCTGGGGCAAACGGACTAGCTACAACTAGCCAACTGGTAAGCTCTGGGTTAAATTGAGAGGTTATGCTTCAAAGAAGAGAGTAATTGAGGAAAACACTCCACAGAAACTCCAGGGCTCCACATGTATGCACATCTGTGTTTTCTGTCTCACCTTGTCCTACAGCTGTTTAGTCCCAAATAAACACACAGAGGTATATTTTAATTATAAGCTGTTTGGCCAATGGCTCAGGCATCTTATTGGCTAGCTCTCTCTAAATTACTAACCCATTTCTATTAATCTGTGTATCTCCATGTGGTCTTGGCTTACTGGTGATGCCTGGGTCTCTTTCTTCCTCCACAGCGACATGGTGTCCCTATGGCAACTCACTCTCTGCATTCCTCTTCCCAGAATCCTCCTAGTGTGATAGCCCCACCTATCTTTCCTTCTTGCTTACATCCTGCCTGTCCATTGGCCAAAACAGCTTTTATCAGCTGTGAGTGGGTTGATGCCTCTTAAAGGGGACAGACTCAGGCCAACCTAGCTGGTTTGGAACTGTGGTGGTTAGCTTCATTTGTTAATTTGCTACAATCTACAGTTGCTTGGGAAGAAACTAAGTCAGGTTGGCCTGTGGGAATGTCTGTGGGAGATTGCTTTGATGGTTAACTGATGCAGGAAGTCCCATGTCATGGTGGCTTTCTAGGCAGAGGCTCCTGTGTTGTATAAAAGACAAAGCTTGCTGGGAGGTGGTGGCACACGCCTTTTATCCCAGCACTCAGGAGGCAGAGGCAGGTGGATCTCTGTGAGTTCAAGGCCAGCCCGGTCTACAGAACAAGTTCCAGGACAGCCTCCAAAGCTACACAGAGAAACCCTGTGTCAAAAAACCAACAATAAAATAAAATAAAAGGATGAAGCTAGATGAGCCAGCAGGCAGCAGGGATGACTTTGTTTCTTTCTGCTCATGGCTGTGGGTGTGGTGTGACCAGGTGCTTTCAGCACCTGCCACCTTGAGTTCCTGAGTTCCCTACTGTGAAGGATAGTAACCTGGGGTTGTCAGCCCCATGAACCCTTTATCCCATGCATTGCACTTGATCTGGATGTTTTTATTACAGCAACAGTAAGCTAGCACTTGGACCTTGATGGGAAGTTCTAGAGAAGGCTGGCATTGGGAGATGGTGCTGCAACTAGGAGCTGGGGTTTCTTAGATAACAGGACGACACATTGTGTTATCCCTGTGGATTGCCAAGGCAGCCAGAGTCGGGGTAAAGTACAAGAAGAATATTGAATCAGGAAACTGGATTTGGGGTTAATGTTCTCTCTGTACTATGCAGGAAGGCTGTGAGCAAACCATTTACCTTTGTGCTCTCTTTCCCAGCCTGTAAGTGGGTGAAATCCTTCCCGTCTCCTGGGGCTTTGGGGGACATGACAGTGTGTGTCACTCACTGCCTGCCTTCCACTCCCACCTCCTCTGCTTACTCAGCCCTGCTGTGACTTAGGGTGAGTCATTTTCCCTCCATTACATGGGAGCCTCTGCTTCCAATCCTTTGCACTCTCACAGGCTGGCTGTAAGGATTGAAAGCTGCAGCAGAGGGCTTTGGAAGGGAGAGTGCTAGAGGGATGTGACTGCTGGGCCAGCCTGGCTTTCAGGGCACTGCTTCCCTGTAGACTCAGTTTGAGGGGACGGGACGCATGTCAGTACAGGCCTATGGAGAGCTCCCAGGGCAGAAACTTGCCTACAGAGAGGATGGGCGGGAACATGAACAGGTGAGACCATACTAGGAGAAATGCCATCTGCCTTGGGGAACTCAGCCTGGCTGAGGGATAGATTAGGCACAAGTCCACCTTTAGGAAACGTGCTGGGTAGCTTTCTGTCGACTTGACACAAGCTATAGTCATCTGAGAGGAGGGAATCTCAATTGAGAAAATGCCTCCGTAAGATCAGGCTGTGGACAAGCCTGTAGGACATCTTATAAATTAGTGATCAATGGGGGAGGGCCCAGCTCATTGTGGGCTGGTGGTCTTGGGCTCTATAAGAAAGCAGGCTGAGCAAGCTATGAGGAGCAAGCCAGTAAGCAGCACCCTCCACAGCCTCTGCATCGGCTCCTGCTTCCAGGTTCCTGCCCTGTCTCGAGTTCCTGTCCTAACTTCCATCAATGACAGACTATAGTGTGGAAGTGTAAGCCAAATAAACCCTTTCATCCCCAAGTTGCTTGGGTCATGGTGGTGCTTCATTGCAGCCATGGCCACTCTTACTGGGATAGGAAGTATGTGTAGAAGGGTTACTAGCTCTCTGCCTTCCCAAACTTGGGCTGTACAAGACCAAAGGAGGAAACTAAAAACACCTGCCCATGTTCTGAGGGGTAGAAAAGAAGTGAGTGAGATCATTGTGTCATGGTCCCAGGACCTGCAGTCCAGCTTTTTCTCCATGAACATCAAGCTCAGTTCTTCTGCCAAGCTTGAGGATCTCTGAGCATGGATCCAGGCCACTGAGCATGGAGCCAGGTCACTGAGCATGGAGCCAGGCCACTGAGCATGTTGTCAGGACACTGAGCATGGAGTCAGGACACTGAGCATGGAGCCAGGCCACTGAGCATGGAGCCAGGACACTGAGCATGGAGCCAGGCCACTGAGCATGAGCCAGGACACTGAGCATGGAGTCAGGACACTGAGCATGGAGCCAGGACACTGAGCATGGAGCTAGGACACTGAGCATGGAGCCAGGACACTGAGCATGGAGCCAGGACACTGAGCATGGAGCCAGGACACTGAGCATGGAGCCAGGACACTGAGCATCAGGACACTGAGCATGGAGCCAGGCCACTGAGCATCAGGCCACTGGCATAGAGTCAGGACACTGAGCATGGAGTCAGGACACTGAGCATGGAGACAGGCCACTGAGCATGGAGCCAGGCCACTGAGCATGGAGCCAGGACACTGAGCATGGAGTCAGGACACTGAGCATGGAGCTAGGACACTGAGCATGGAGCCAGGACACTGAGCATGGAGCCAGGACACTGAGCATGGAGCCAGGTCACTGAGCACCAGGACACTGAGCATGGAGCCAGGTCACTGAGCATCAGGACACTGAGCATGGAGTCAGGCCACTGAGCATGGAGCCAGGACACTGAACATGGAGCCAGGCCACTGAGCATCAGGCCACTGAGCATGGAGTCAGGACACTGAGCATGGAGCCAGGCCACTGAGCATGGAGTCAGGACACTGAGCATGGAGTCAGGACACTGAGAATCAGGACACTGAGCATGGAGTCAGGACACTGAGCATGGAGCCAGGACACTGAGCATGGAGCCAGGTCACTGAGCACCAGGACACTGAGCATGGAGCCAGGTCACTGAGCATCAGGACACTGAGCATGGAGTCAGGCCACTGAGCATGGAGCCAGGACACTGAACATGGAGCCAGGCCACTGAGCATCAGGCCACTGAGCATGGAGTCAGGACACTGAGCATGGAGCCAGGCCACTGAGCATGGAGTCAGGACACTGAGCATGGAGTCAGGACACTGAGAATCAGGACACTGAGCATGGAGTCAGGACATGCACTTAGAGCTGGCCAAGGTCTGTGTCAGACTTGCTTTGACTCTGAGCCCAAAGGATCTGACCCTTGGAGGATATCAGCTCCTTTCTCTGTGTCTTTCTGTCCCTCTCTGTGTCTGTCTTTGTATCTCTGTCTCTATGGGTCTCTCTGTGTCTCCCTGTCCCTCTGTCCCTCTGTGTCTCTGGCTCCCTCCTGCCTCCCTCCCCCTACCCCACCCCCTGTATGAATGCCAGAGGTCAACCTCAGTTTGTTATTCCCAAAGCACTGTCTGCTTTTTCGTGATAGACTGACTCATTGGCTCTGCTCTGATTAGGCGAGGCTGACTGGCCATCAAGCTCCAGAGGTCTCCCTTCTTCTCTTCTTCAGGGTTGGGATTACACGTGTGGTCCACTAGGCTTGGCTTTTCGTGAGGGTTTTAGGCTCTGAACCCGTGTCCTCATGCTTGTGCAGGAGGTACATTATAGATGTATCCATCTCCCCGGTGTCACAAGCCCCGCTCCAGATAATGGCAAAGGTCCAGGATGAGGGCAGGCATTTGATGGAGCAAAGCTTTACCACACTTCCTGCTGGGAACCCACTGCCATGGTCACTTCCTGAGGAGGAAGGTGATCAATCTCATGGGGATCTTTTCTGATCAATATGAATAATCAATCATTTGTCATCGTGTTTACTATAAACGGTGATTGTCGCCAGATAGTTTACTGGATGCAAAGTGGTCTCTTGGTCAGGAAATTTTCTTACTGGTATCGATTTTCTGTAAATAAAGTGCTTGCTCTGCAGAATTCCATGTTATTTCTGTTTTCACAATGTCATGATGACGCTAAGGGCTCACAGCAGAGTGGCAGGAGCTTGAGCCAGACTCTTAAGATCTCTTCTGTTGTGGTTGTTCATGGCTTTCTCTGGAGACTTGTAAAGAGAATGCTTCACTTTTGCCTGGGAGATGGCTCAGCGGTTAAGGGCTTACCTTTCAGTCCCCAGGAACCCATGCAAATGGCTGGCTGAGATGGGAGCCCCAGAGCACAGGGACTGTAGAGACTGGTAGCTGTGAGCTCTGGGTTTGACTGAGAGACCCTGCCTCAGTGAATAAGGTGGGCGGTGAGCAAGGTTGATAGCTGATATCAACTGTGTGTCTCCACGGCCACATTCATGTACCCCCCACACGTGTGCACACGTGTGCAGGCACATGTGTACATGTGTAAATCATACAAATATGAAAAATGGAAAGAAGGAGAAAGAAGTCTACCATTCCCGTCTGCTTCTAGGATGCTGGTGTCTGTGGCTAAAGTGTGAGAGGTGGAATCTCAGAGACGGGGAGAGGAAATAAATACATCTCTCTACCAACCCCTCCCGCTTACCTTGGTGCCTCCATCGATTCCTCTTGAGTACTCATGTAGGGTTAGCTGCAGGAGGAGAATATGGCCAGCCTAGCAGTGTGGAGAGATGGGAAGGTACCGCTGACCCAGGCCTCCCTTTTGCAGGCAGGTTCTCATGGTGCCCAAGATTTGGGATGGAAAATCCATTTAGAAATAATCGTGGATTTCATCCAACTGTTGAAGGCACAGCCACTTCTCTCAGAAAGAACATCTCCTCCTGAGGGTTTGTTACCCAGAACTGAGGAGCTGTAGGTGGCTTCCGTTTGCAAGCAGCATGTGGCTGCCTGCTGCTGGATTCTTGACAGGTCTAGCTGGGTAGTGTATTGCCCAGACTGAGTCTTGAAAAACGCAACAAACCCTTAAACCTCATCTTCCCTCTGCCTGCCTTTCCCTCAGCTGGATTAACAGGGCCCTTGCTTCATAGCATTCATAATTCACCTACATTTGGTTTATATTTAAAAATTAAACTTATTCATAGACAGTTCTAAATAATTAACAGAACTGAGTGAGCCGACTTACCCACTTTCTTCTCCTCTCATCCTTTCTTCATCCCTGGCAGCCATTTTTTTTGTTTGTTTTTCAGGGTTTTTTTTGCTTGTTTGTTTTTCAAGACAGGGTTTCCCTGTGGCTTTGGAGGCTGTCCTAGAACTACCTCTTGTAGACCAGGCTGGCCTCGAACTCACATCGATCCACCTGCCTGTGCCTCCCGAGTGCTGGGATCAAAGGCGTGCGCCACCAACACCCGGCTGCTGGCAGCCATTTATTGTGCTGCTTTTATAATTTTGTTCTCTCAAGTATGTTATATAAATGGAGTCACATAAGCCTGTAGTAAAGGCTGGGTGATGGATAGCACAGTCCACAAAGTACCTGATTCACAAGTTCAAGGACCCTAATTTGACCCCCAGAACACTGGTAAAAATGCTGGTGTGTATTCCTAGTATTGCCTGTGCTAGGAGATGCAGACATGTGGCTAACCAGCTTGGCCTAATTGGCCAGCTCAAGGCTAATGAAGAGACCCTATCTGGAAGTAAAAGCAACACACAAACACCCCCCCACACACACACACACTCAATACTCTCACACACAGGCACATATAGATACATCCACATATACACAACAAAGGCATATTATATAAATCATAAACATGGAATTCTTTTACTCTGAGGATCAGGCACATAATCTCTCTCTCTTGCTCTCTCTCTCTCTCTCTCTCTCTCTCTCTCTCTCTCTCTCTCTGTGTGTGTGTGTGTGTGTGTGTGTGTGCGTATGTATGATGTACATGTTTCTGGTGCTGCTTTGAATTTCCTGGTATAAATGTTTTATGGATCACTTGACTCTGTGTTCACTGATGCTACTTGGGGTCCTGCTGAAATTTTGTCTGTGGTGAGTGAAGTGTCTAGAAATGGTTTTTGCATATGTTTTCACGTGAGCATGTTTTAGACTGAGTGTGATTACTCAGCCATATAATAGTTACTCATTGTGAGTGCCATTAAGCAGCCACACTCGAAGACCAGGATGGCCACTCCATTTGGCGTTCCTACTGACGGTATGTGAAAGGTCCAGTCATTTCCTTTTCATCTGCGTTTGGTACCCAACACTGCCTTTTCACCTCAGATATTTTGACAGGTGTGCAGGAATGCCTCCTTGTGGTTTCCTGTTTTCCTGTGGCTAATGCATGCATCCGCTCTCTGTAAATTGTTTACGGTGAAAGGCTGGTCACACCTTCTGTATGTTTTCTGACTGGATTGTTTTCCTCTTGTTGAATTTGAGACTGGGTGTTCTGCAAGCCAGGTCTTTGTTGACGCTGCTCTGCGGGTGTCCAGGTGTCCCCTGCTGACCACACCTGTCTTTCCACCCTCGTAAAGTCTTGTGTGCCTGTCCTTCATTTGACAGTGGTTTTGCCAGTGAGTCTAAGACCCTCAAGCTTTTCTCCTGATATATGATCATCCTACATGTACATCTGCATCCAGTGAGGTTTCAGTCCGTTTTAGATAGAGTGTAAAGCATAGATAGGTAAGGGCCTACTTTTTGGCCGGTGCGTGTTCATGTGCCCCGATGGTATGAAAGTCACCTGGACATGTTTTTGTGGGCCCCTGTTGTGTTCTGTTTTCTGTGTTTAGTCTTCTGCTGACAGTCGAGTCTTAATGACTGCAGCTGTAGTTATCCTGAAACAGCTTTACCAGCCCCCCCCATTTCTTCTTTACTGAGGTATAATTGATACTCAAGTAAATCCCTCCTAAGGGGGGGATAAACAAAACCAAGAAACCTACATGCATTTAATGTATATAATTTGGCAAGTTTCAACTACTTCGTTCTTATTGAACGTTACTTCAGGCATTCTAATTGTTTTCCCTTCCACATAATTTTAGCATGTTTTTGAACATATGTATCCACAAAGATTCTTGCTAGCATTTTGATAGGAACTGTGCTAAACTTAGATGTCCATTTGGGGAGCATGGATATCTTTAGTGTGTTGAGTCTTCCAACTTCTGAGCACAGTGTCTCCTCATTTCTTGGCTCGGTTCCATCAACATGTTGTTGTTTTCGACATTTGAGTGTGACACGCTTTTCTATATTTACACCTACGTGTTTTTCAGCAGTTATAAATGGTATTGTAACATTTTGGTGCTCGTGTCTGTGATATAGGAATACAATGGCTTGTGTGTGTTTCTTGTCTGGTTGAACTTGCTAAGTGCCCTGTTTGTTCTGCAGGTTTCTCTGTGGGGTCTGCAGAGACCACTGTGCTCTTTGCAAATGGGCTAGTTGGGTGGCCCCCTTCTGATTAGATTGCTTGTTCTTGCCCATTGGCGTTACTGTGTGGTGGGACAGGACCGAGTATGCGTCTAAGAGCCTGTGTCTTGACTTTTCTTATCTTAATGGGAAGTACTTGGGTTTTCATCATGAAGGTTAGCTGTAGGTCACTTGTTTTTCTCTTTCCTATCTTACTTCTCCATCCCTCACTCCTTCCTTTTTTTGACAAGTTTTAGAGATTCCCTCATATTCCTATTTCCAAGCCTTTTTTTTTATAATATTGTGAATGGGCACTGAATTTTATCAGTCGCTGATTTTTCAGATATTCAATTAGCTCACTCTCCTGGAATATACTGCCACAGTAATTCAATTTTGAATACTGCCAAATGCTCTCTGCTGCCAGATGTTAAGGACGTTTGTATATATGTTCATGAGGGATATTTGTAGTTTTCTGTGCATTCTTTGGTTTAGGAACCAAGGTAACACTAATTTCATAGAATGAATTGAGAAGTATCCCTTCTGAATCTATTTTCTGCAAGATATTGTGTAAAATTACTGTGAATTCGTCCTTAAATTTTGAGATGTCTTCATTAAAACCACCTGGGCCTGGAGAGTTTGCTTTGGGAGTTTTAACAGGAAAAATGCAGCCTCCTTGGTTCTGGGCTGGGATTTGACACACTGTGTGTCTTTGGGGATCCGTTTGTGGTGGCTTCTAAGTACTGAGCTGTCATTGCCCTTGCTTGCTGTCTTTTCTTGTCTCTGGGGTTCCCATTGATAATCTCCAACTCATTCATTCACCGTTGTTTCTCTTTGTCAGTCCATGCTGTTTTTATTTTATATTTTGGTGCTGTGGCGTGAACCCAAGGCCGTAATAACGGAGCTATAGTTCCACCCCAGGTCCAGTGTTGTTTATTAATCTTTTACAAACCACCAGCACTCCTCTCTTCCTTTTCTTTGGCTTCCATTATTATTTCCTTCTGCTTGCTTTGCTCCAGCTGGTTCTTCTCAGGGGTTCTTGAGGTGAGAGGTTGATTATTGGCTAGAGACTCTCACTTTTATCTCTGCACTTTTCCCTCTTGGCTCTGCCTCAGCAGCCTTCCACATGCTCTGCTGTGTTGAGTTTTCATTCCCATGGAATCCAGTGTGCTTTAGGTTGTCTCTTGATATTTCCACATGGCCCATGGGTTATTGAAGAATGCGTTGTTTGGCTTTCAAGTGTTTGCATATTTTCTTGCTGTCTTTCCACGGTCGATTTACAGTGTTTGTGGGTGGAGGACAGGTGCTGTGTGGTTTTGCTTAAGTGTTTGGGGTTGTCTGATAGACTAGCATAAGGCTCTCCAGATAATGCTCGGTGTACCTTTGAAGAGACTGCATGTCCTGCCCCTGTGGGAAGAGGGTTCTGTTGGTATCAAATTCAATGGCTTCTTGGTATCCTCAAGTTCTATGTCCCTGTGGACTCTCTTTTCCTTCCTCCTTCCTTCCTTCCTTCTTCCTTCCTTCCTCCTTCCTTCCTTCCTTCCTCCTTCCTTCCTTCCTTCCTTCCTTCCTCCTTCCTTCCTTCCTTCCTTCCTTCCTTCCTCCTTCCTTCCTTCCTTCCTTCCTCCTTCCTTCCTTCCTTCCTCCTTCCTTCCTCCTTCCTTCCTTCCTTCCTCCTTCCTCCTTCCTTCCTTCCTCCTTCCTTCCTTCCTTCCTCCTTCCTTCCTTCCTCCTTCCTCCTTCCTTCCTTCCTTCCTCCTTCCTCCTTCCTTCCTTCCTTCCTTCCTTCCTCCTCCTCCTTCCTTCCTTCCTTCCTTCCTTCCTTCCTTCCTCCTTCCTTCCTTCCTTCCTTCCTCCTTCCTTCCTTCCTTCCTTCCTTCCTCCTTCCTTCCTTCCTTCCTTCCTTCCTTCCTTCCTTCCTCCTTCCTTCCTTCCTTCCTTCCTCCTTCCTTCCTTCCTTCCTTCCTTCCTTCCTTCCTTCCTTCCTTCCTTCCTTCCTTCCTTCCTTCCTTCCTTCCTTCCTTCCTTCCTTCCTCCTTCCTTCCTTCCTTCCTTCCTCCTCCTTCCTCCTTCCTTCCTTCCTCATTCCTCCCTTCCCCCTCTTTCTTACTTCCTGCTAAGGATGGAACTCAAGGTCTTATGCAAGCTCTGTACCGCTGAGCTCCATCTTCCACCATCCTTGTTAATTTGCCTCCCAGCATCTATCATACTTTGAGAGAGAGGTACCATGGATGAGTTTCCCCCTTCATCTCTGCAAGTTTCCGCTCCATACACTCTGAAGTTCTTGTCAGTGCATTCATGTGAGGACCAGTCTGTCTTCCTGGTAGTTTGGTCCTCTTGCAATGTGCCCTTCTCTCTGGGATGCTGTGGTCATGTCCATCACAGAACAGGGACTGCGGGATGATTCAGGTTGTGTTCTGTCTTCGTGTTGCTTACTCCTCCATTTCCTGAGGTTCTGTTGCTGAGGCTACCCACTAGATTTTTTTTTTTTAATCAGCTACTGGGTTGGGGGAGGGGGTGGCCTGAAGCATCTGTCTGGCTCTTTTTTGTATCCACTCTTTCTGTGCCGGGACTTAGCATGTTTCCAGTCCTTTCTAGCTTGTCCAAGAAATCCTGTGTTGGATGCATCTGATGTCTTTGCCATGGTTGGTACTGGCATCCATGGTCAACTACTTTTCACTCCTGGGGTACTTTGTATAATTAATGGCATTTGTGGACCTGGGCATTTTGAATATTGACCTTAGATCTCCCTTAAGAGTTTTGCTTTGGGGTGGCTTCCCTATAACGCTTATATAGCAGAGGTCAGGGCAGGCACCTCCCTGTTTCTGACCAACTTGGGTCAAAGAACACTTTGTCATTCTGTCTCTGCTAACTCTGAAGGATACACTATGTAGTCCAGGCTAGCCTCAAACTTGCAGTGCTCCACCTGCCTTAGCCTTCTGGCATCACAAGTGTGTGCCTCTGTGACTAGCACATTGCTGTGAGATGATAAGGGTGGTTCCTCCTCCCAACTCTTTCTTCTTACATTGATACCATTCTGGGATGTGGGTACCAGGGGTGACCTCATGCTGCTGGGGTATGGTGGACTCTTGGGCTCCCTTGGCTGCATGATTCATGCCTACACGGAGAGAGGGTGGCTGCTTCCTGGCAACTTTTGGGAAAAGGAAGCCGGACCTTTGCTGTAGGCACAATAGTCTCTGCAGTATATGACTCCAGCAGCAGAGCCATTGTCTGACGACTTTCTGTCTTTGGGAGCTGCATGGTGCCCGGTCCTTTAGCTGGAGGAATGGGCTTTTGTGTGGAAAGTGGTATTGTCTGGGTGCCTTGGTATTCCTAGGTTATTTCTTCCATTCTAAGATGTAAGATACAAAGTCAAGGGGGGCGTCCTGCTGTGTCTTTGTTCCTACTCTGAGTTTTCAGAAGCAATTCCATTTAGTTGTTTTTATTTGCTTTATTCTTTGAGCCCAAGCTCCCCCTTTTTTTTTGGTGGGAGGGAGACAGGGTCTCATGCATCTCAGGTTGGCCTCAACATCACTATGTAGCCGAGATGACCTTGAAATTCTGATCTTTCTGTCTTTCTCACTCCTTCTGCAGTATGGGGATGGATTACAGGCAGGGATTACCACACCTGGCTTCAGTGGTGCCAGGATCAGACCCAGGCTTTGTACATGTTAGGGGAGCACTTTGTTATGATAAAGCTTGAGGGGACCTTACATGGGGGACCTTGGCGAGGGTAACTGAGGTGGAGGGACAAACATGCCAGTCAGACAGAGCTTAAGTGAGAAATTTTATTAGAAAGGGGAGGGAAGGGGAAGGAAAGAGAAAAGAGGTAAAGAGACACAGAGACACAGAGAGGACAGAAGAGAAGAGGGAGACAGGAAAAGTCTTGTCTGCCCCTGGGGAACCTTGGAGAAGAGAGCGGGAAAGAGCCAGGAAAGAGAGGAGTGGGAAAGAGAGGAGCAGGAAAGAGAGCAGAAGTGGGCAGGGGTGGGGGTCTTTCTTTTAAAGGAGTCCTTTGCACCTTCGTGCAGATTATGCACTAATGGAATCCTGGGCTGACCAGGGTATTGCCTGAGTGCATTCTGGCAGGTGACAGGGGCAGGCCAGCATAATGTCTGAGTTCTTATACCCTCTACTGACTGAGCTACACCTCAGCTCCTAAGCCTCTGTGGTTTCTCTAGAGAGAGGTCCTTTTCACAGGAAGAGAAATTCTGTGCACAGGTGGAGGATGGACTGTCTTACCCCCTGGCCCCTGTCTTAGGGAAGGCAATCAAATCATCCCTCAGCACAGTTTGACGTGATCCTCAGTGTGTCTATGAGACTGAGCTCTAAGCAAGTAGGCCCTGTGCTCTTTCTGCATTGCCGGATGCCCAGGGCCTACACCACACCGTTCCTGGCACAGAACAATAAACGTGTAAATATTGGTTGAATAAAGTTGCTTAATTCTCCTGCCCAGCTTCTCACCTGTCACATCTAAAATTGGCTAGAGGGAAAGAAGCAAACGAGGTTGTGTTTGGAAATGAGGGAGACAATAAGACGCAGCTGAAGTATTTAGCACGCTGCTCAGCTTACAGTCGGCCAGACAAACATGCTGCCGTCACTTCAGTGTGAGCACTTGTGGTCCATGCTCACACAAATTCTGTTAGCTGGATAATGAGTTCAAAGAGTCGCGAGTGTTTGCCATTGGCAGGTCAACTGGTGAGTTGGTTCTGTTAACTCCTAACTCTGTGTCTCTCGGTCATGTTTTCCCCGACAGGTCCTGCAGCTGGGCTCGGACATTCTTCCCCAGTACAAGCAGGAGGCGCCAAAGACCCCGCCTCACATTATCTTGCACTACTGTGTCTTTAAGACCACGTGGGATTGGATCATCTTGATCTTGACCTTCTACACAGCCATCCTGGTCCCTTACAACGTCTCCTTTAAAACCAGGCAGAATAACGTGGCCTGGCTGGTGGTGGACAGCATCGTGGATGTCATCTTTTTAGTGGACATTGTTCTGAATTTTCATACCACCTTTGTCGGGCCAGCGGGGGAGGTGATCTCTGACCCCAAACTTATCCGCATGAACTACCTGAAGACTTGGTTTGTGATCGACCTCCTGTCCTGTTTGCCGTATGACGTCATCAACGCTTTTGAGAACGTGGATGAGGTTAGTGCCTTTATGGGTGATCCAGGGAAGATTGGTTTTGCTGATGAGATTCCGCCACCACTGGAGGGGAGAGAGAGTCAGGTACATCCCTCAAATCTTGGACCTTGTTGTCATGTCTTTAAAGCTGAATGAAATGCGGGCGGTCAGCACAAGAGTCACCGAGTGGGTGGGAGGCAGCATGAGTGATGACCACAGCAGAGGGAGCATGTGCTGTGGGTATCCTGCCTGCCGCTCCTGTCCTTTGGAGGCCCAGAGCTCCTGCATGTCTGTGAGGGCGTGCGGAAGAGACCAAAGGCTCACTCTTCCTCCGTGTGGAGTGCAGCTGCTGGCTCAGGGAGGGGAGGTGACAGAAGCAGCCATGCATGGCCACTGCACCAGGGAGGCTTCCCTTTGGCACTCAGCTGTTGGATATTGTGAGGCTGGGGCCTTGTCTGTATCTGTCCCGATGCTGGCTGTTTCACGGGCTATTAACTGGTGGTAACCGATGCAATTTCTCTCATTCTGCTTTCTGGGTGAATGGTGCAGTGAGTTTGGAGGTGACTGCTTGTTGGGCTACTTAGGTACATCTGGGGTGGAGTGCCGTGGTTGTGGGGTCTGCTGCCTTGGGTTCTTAGTCTTGTAAATGCTCTGCAACTGTTCTGGGAATGGGTGTCTGTGGCAGGAAGGAGCCCCTGGGCTGGTTAGGAGCAGACGTCTCCTTTTAAAAAGCAGGATGACAAGTCACTTCGAGAGGCGCAGATTCCTTTGCCACTGGTGTTGGTGGGAAGGTCTCCCCCATTTTGGATTAAGATAAGGTGGCTTGCTTGATAAGCCAGCATGTTCAGCACTGGGATTATATTGTCTCAGATCACAGAGGGTCAGGAGGATTAACTGCGGGCATCGAGGCAGCCATCTGGAGGCTGAGCTGAGGCATGGCACACCCTCTGGGGAAAAGGGCAGCCAAGGAAGGAAGAATCTACTCCCATCCGTGGTAGGAAGCCCTGGTTGGTGGCATCGCTGTGCCTTCACTTCAGCATCAGCAGTTGCTGAGACACCCATCACTTCCTGTAGGGAAACCAAGACGGCCGTGTTTCTCTCCAGTCGAGGGGTTAGTTTTGCTACCTGATGCTGCCACCGTTAGAGTGTGGAGGACACAGCTTGTTGCACACACACACCCTAGATCCTGAACAGCCTCTGCTTTGTTGGAGTGCTATGTTGTAAAATACTATTTATTGTTGAGACAGGGTCTTGTGTAGTTAGCCTGGTATCTGTAATATAGCCAGCTGGCTTTAAACTTGTAATCCTCCTGCCTCAGCCTCCTCAGTGCTGGTATTACAGGTGTGTGCAAGCATTTCAAGGACTAATTCCTGGGTAGCTTCTGAGTTTTGCAAGGAGATTAAATGAGTCTGGACAAGCCATCTGCAAGCTCAGAATCATCTCTGAAGGGGATGTTGGCATTCTTCAATGTGAGCTGCAGAGTGCATTGGGAGGTATTTTCCTCTGTGAATGCATCTTCAAAAACTTTTATGTCATTGGCTCTGATAATTCAAATGAATTATTATAATCTAAAAGAGAATTTCATATACACATGGGAAATAAAATTTTTATTACAATAAACATTTGAGGGACCAAGAGAGCTCAGTGAGTAGAGTGTGTGTGAAAGCAAGAGGACCTGAGTTCAAATCCTAGTACATAGGTAAAAAAGAAAAAAACAAGGTATACCTGCATGTCTGTAGCCCCATTGCTGGGAGATGGCTGGCCAGACAGCCTAGCTGGAACTGAGCTTTGGTTTCAGTGAGAGACCCTGTCTCTAAAAATAAGGTGGAGAGTGATAGAGTAAGACACCAGATGTCTTCTTCTAGCTTCTGTGTACTGTGCACACCTGTGTACATTCACACACACATGTATACATCATACTCCCATGTATACACACAAATACATACCATACACACACCGTACACATATGTCCACATATATACACAAGACACTTACATATGTGTACCATACACACTGTACACACATGCCCACACACATACACAAACACACATGCCATAAACACATGTACACACATACCTATATGCCATATACACACCATATCTACATGTCCACACACATATACACACATATACAATACACACACCATACACCCATGTACACACACACACACACATATATCATACATACACACATATACATACACACACGCATATAAACACACACACACACACACACACACTCATACAGCCACTTAGGTTAGTAAAATAAGCCATGTGCTATTTATAGCAGTGGTACTGGAATTTTGCAGCTAAACAGAACAGGTCTTCAGCTTCCTTGGGTTCACATTAGGATCTGGCAGAGCTACAAACATGTATAAAAGTGTGTCTCCACAACCTATAGGCTGACAGGACAGAGAGTTTGTCCTCAGGCTCTGTGTGTGCTGGGTTGGAAAGTCTTTAGTTTTGAGTACCCAGTGATGGGCTCTGACTTCTGGTTTTGTGGGATGGATTGGTAATGGGAAAGGTGTCTGTTATCTACAGGCTTTGTGCCGGCAAAGGGCTTGGAACCGGCGGTCTTACCACCTCATGATCATAAGTAGTAGGAGTTCCTGGATTAAGTTTTAAAGTTTTGGGTGACTGCTGAAAGTGTGCCTTCCATACCAATTGTGATTCGAGGAACCTGGGGGCTGGATCCCAGGTCCTCCTGGTGCCACTGTGGTCACAGCTGCAGCCTGGTCCCTGTCACTCTGAGTTCCCTGCCAGCTCCAATCTCACATTTGCTGGGCTCTAAGTCTGTTCTGCATTGGCCTTACCCCTGTCCCCCACCCCCCACAGCCCTTTGTAAAGACAAGAGGCCTTGCCTCTGCCCTTTGACCCACAGTGCCATGGGAGGAAAGGGATGGAGGCGGGACATTTAGCAGATGATGAATGGAGGTTACACATATGACCTTTGAGCTCATGGGTAAGAAGGCAGGCACGGGGCTGGGGTGGGGTGGGACGGGGACCTGTCCCACCCATGATCTCGTCACCTGCTCACAGGACTACTGGAGCCCCTCCTGCTCTTTCTCCATCCCTCCCGGTGATAGGGCCGATGAAGAAGGAGCACACCACACTGACTTCTCATGTGTGTGGACACTGCATGGCTTGTGAAATAGGGGGAGAAGCTGGATATTGGGTACAGTGGGCTTGGTGGTGGGGAGGAAGCAGCTATGATGTTGGTCTGGTACCCAGTGAGGGGCAGACCCCATTGGTCCCCAGGGCCTCCCTTTTGGGGAAAGCTACCACTAACATAGCAGGAGGGAAGGGCTGGACCAGTGGCAGGTGGAGGAGGTTGGGAGGCCATGAGGGGCATCCCTCCACTTTCCCCAAGACTGGGTAAGTGAAGTCCCTTGAGGTAGTGTTCTGATTAATGGTTTGGTGGCTCAAACTCCATACCTGCTCAGACCTCACCTTTGGCTGACGCTGTAGCGTTCCTGACCTAAGACTGTAGTCACCCTCTGGTCTAGATTCTTACTCAGGGAGAGTGTAGGGAGATGAGGAAACTACTGACTTGTTTGCCATTTAAAAAAGTACATGGAGTTTAATTAATTCTCCCTGGTGACGTCTCAGTTATGCAGCAGGCTGTGTACCAGTGGAGACCACCAAAGAGGAGGAGACAAGATGGCAGTGCTCTGTGTGTGTGGTGGTGGCAGCGAGTCTTGAAGAGACAAGATTGGACCCAGCTCAGGTCTGGCTCAGGAAAGAACTGGATGGAATTGCTAGTGCCTGTGGTCTTGGGTCTGGCTTGTGGATATCACCCTCTTGGTGGTTTGAGCTGAAAAATGACCCCTTTTGTTTCAACTTGCTTCGCTTATGTAGATGGCCTCCATTTGCGTCATTCTCCGTCTGTGGGTGATCATCCTCTCTGGAGGCTGCTTGGGAATATGTCTGCACATTAGTTCAGTGGGTCAGAGGACAGAAGATCTGGAGCCTGGGTGAGCAGACGCTTGGAAAGGGTGTGTGGGAGCCCTTGGCAGAGTGTTGACCTGGCATCCTTCCTGGATTACACAGGGGGTGGGGAGGGGGGTGAGGGATGAGGCTCTCCCTCTCCTAAGGAAACCTTGATGCTTGTTGCTTTTGCAGCCTGGATGTGCAGAGGGGTGAAAGGGGAAGGTCACTGTTTGGGTGTGCTGGCCAGAGGTGTCACCTCCCTTCTTGGCTGAGTAATATAGAGCAGCCCAACCAGCGGTTGCCAGGCTGATAGTCACCAAGAGCCAGGCATGCTGATGGTGGCAGCTTCTCTTCACTTTCTAAGGGCCCTAAGTTCTTTGCCCTGTGGGGGGTAAAGATGTGGGCGGAGGGTGACTTTCTACCTGGTCCTATCACTCTGCCTCCTTGGACTTGGTCTACCCCACCCTGCAAAGCAGGTGCTGTCCCTGTCTTGTAAGTAGGGGGAGAGGCAGTCTGTCCTTGTCTGGTGCCTGCTGCCCTGAGGCAATAACCTGTCCTTTGGGCTCCCCCAGGTGATAAGGCTGCCTGTGGGCTCCCCCAGGTGATAAGGCTGGCCTGTGGGCTCTTGCTGCTCCTCAGCCTGTGTTTTCTCATGCTGCCTTGCTGGAGGGTCTGGAGGCCAGGAAGACCATGTTTTAGTCCCTAGATCCTTGTTACCTTGTCACTGCAAATCACTGCTGCCTGAAAACCACACTGGGTCAGCTTTCTGCGGTTAAAGATGCTGGCTACAGCCTGGTGTGATGGTACAGGCCTAAGGCAGGGGATAGTGAGTTCAAGGCAAGCTTGGATACACAGTAAAACCTTGCAAAAAAAAAAAAAAAACAAAACATCAATCAAAACAAAAAACCAAAATAAGTATGACTTTGTGGTGAAGATCTCCAATCTCAGCTACTCAGGAGGCTGGAGCAGAAAGACAGTGAGTTGGAGACAGTGTAGCCTAGGCTATATAGTGAGACCCCTCCCCCCGTCAGCCTCACCCCTTCCCTTCTCCTCAACATCAAGGACAGATTAACCCTCCACTCTCCATCTTCTTATTTTTTACACCCTCTCTTTGTATTTTCCAACCTTTTACTTGTCCATACTTGATTCTGGACTTTATTTTATTTTATTTTTAACCTTTTGACTTTTCTCCTGCTTTCCCAATTTACTCTTTCGTTCTGCTCCATTACTTTTAAAACTTCCTGTACATTCTGGCTTTGGTTATTGAACGAGACCATTTCTGTTACTGCAGTGGACACAGATGAATAGGCTGCTAAAGAGAGGGTTGGTTTGGCTTACAGTTCTAGAGACCTAAGTCTGAGTTGTGTGGCCCCATTGGCTTGGGCCTCTGGTAAGGACAATGGCCCAGAGTGAACATATCTTACGGAAGGAAGAGTGAGAGGGAAAGAGAGACCTCATAGTCACCTTCAAGATGACTACATCCCATGATGGCCTAAGGACGGCCCACTGGGATCCTCCTCCTCCTTAAGCCCCTCCCCCAGAGCTATCTGGTGACAGAACCTTAACACAGTGCTTCTGGGACATCCAACATCCAAACCATAGCAGTTCTCAGTTTTTCAGAGCTAGGATTGCCACTTGGCCTATTTTATACTTTAAATTTTCTCTTGATATTCTTGATCCTGCCTTTTATCTTGTCAAGTACACTGATTGTAATTATTTTAATGTCTTCTTTAAATACCTTGCAGTCTGGTGTCTCTGTGGGTCTCCTCTTAGGGTCTCTGCTTCTCGGTGACTTTTATTGCTCATATAGTTTCTTTTTATTGTGTGATGTTTAATTATGTACTAGATGCCATTTGTGAACATTATAGAAATATTTTAGAGTCAGGCATTGTGTTTCTTCATAGACTATCCATTTTGTGTGTGTGTGTGTGTGTGCACGCTCGCGCACACACACCACAACAGCCTCACATAAACAACAGCCAGAGAGCCCTATGGCAAGGTGTTTTCTAGTTCCCTTTAGTCTAGCTGAAAGCCGGTGTAGTTGCAGCTAAAGGCAGAGCTACCAGGGCCCTGCCTTCTGTCACCTCTAGACATTTGTCTGTGCTTCCTTAAATCCAAGAAGCTGTCAGAAGCAAGGCTCGGACCTTAGTCCTGGAGCTGGCAAATGTCCCAAGGGAGAGCTGCATGGCTGCTGGACACAGCCTCTGAGTATGCGATTTGACCCACAATGCCTTTCTCCACTGGGGGCTTAACCGATGTATTCAAGCTGATTTAAAATCAATCTGTGTAGGTTCTTCATTGTTTTGAGCAAAAGAATTCATGAGCTTATTCATCTATGGTTACCAGAAGACTTCAATAATTCCTCAGGGAAAATCTTTGGAGCTTTGTGCTCCTATGGCGTTAAGCTGCCTCTTTAAAGACTTGATGCATGCCATCTGTTTGCCCATCAAGAAAAGTATAAAAGTTTGCAACGGCTTATGCTAGTTTTCTTATAGCTTGCCGCTCACAGTTATTAGTTAAAAAGCATTGCCTGCTAAATAGATCAAAACTAGAGCTCTGTTGGTTTTCTATCAGTCCCATCACTAGGCTGTCCCGGTCTGAACCTCTCACCTGTGCCAGGGCCTTGAGCTGTTGTGTGTAACTCATTCTGTCGCTCACCTGGGGTATTGCGGTGTGGTGATACCGTGTGGGACTGAGGGGAAGTGAGAGAAGAAGGGAAAGCAACAAGGCAGTGCCTGACACAGCATGGCTTTTCCTTCGTGTTCATTACTCATGTTTATCCCTCCCTTGACATGAAGGTCTTCTTAACTCCCACATCTGTTTCTCGAGGTCGTCACAGTCCTTTCTGGCTTAGCTCACATATGTCTTCCCTTGTGATCTCTAAGCTGGTTCCTCCCAGCCAGGTGTCGTCCATTTTTCTTCTCAGCCCCTACAGAACGTTAACACACCCCTGTATTATAGCTCTAGTCTTTCTTACACTACAGGCACACGCTCTGTAATTTATGATGCTAGAATAAAAACCTGAGGAATATGAGTTTTAAAAACTCACTTCATGGCAAAGTCTCTTCTGACCTGAACGTCCTTGGAGAAATTGAACTAATGGATGTATGCTACCTAACTGCATGACTATTGGCACTTGTATGTAGAGAGTCTCTGTATGCTTGAAGGAGTGGCCCAGTGCTGCTTAGGAATGCTTAGTCGTGTGAGTATGTGTGTGTGTGTGTGTGTGATGTGTGCGTGTGGGTGTGTGTGTGTGTGTGTGTGTTTGATGTGTGTGTGCGTGTGCGTGTGCGTGCGTGCGTGTGTGTGTGTGTGTGATGTGTGCATGTGTGTGTGTGATGTGTCCATGTGTGTGTGGTGTGTGTGTGTGTTTGATGTGTGCTTGTGTGTGTGTGTGTATGTGTGTGTGTGTTTGATGTGTGTGTGTGTGTGATGTGTGCAAGTGTGTGTGTGTGTGTGTGTGATGTGTGCATGTGTGTGTGATGTGTGCATGTGTGTGTGTGATATGTCCATGTGTGTGTGTGGTGTGTGTGTGTGTTTGATGTGTGCTTGTGTGTGTGTGTGTGTGTGTTTGATGTGTGTGTGTGTGATGTGTGCATGTGTGTGTGGTGTGTGGTGTGTGTGTGTGTGTGTGTGTGTGTGTGTGTGTGTGTGTGTGTGTGTGTCCTTGTGCATGCTTGTGGAGGCCAGAGGAGGGTATCAGATACCTTCCCATTTTGATTCCACCCTATTCACTTGAAGCAGGTGTCATGTATTTGTATTTTAAGGGAATACATTTAGCAGAGGAAGAGGATGAGGAGACAGAGCAAGGCTCATTGGTAATGGGTTTAATTTGATGAGCAATGACCCATCTCAAACAGCAGTGGCCCAGAGATGTTTTTTGTATGGTATGGAGGGCTGTGGTGGATTGCAAATGGCTAGGGCAGAAAAGAAAGGGACTGTTGTTCTTCGAGACCATGGTGCTTAGTTCTCAAAGACAGCAGGCACTTAAATACCAACAGATTGATGACTGAGTCAAGATCGCACAGTAGTAAAGATAGATAAGCCCAGGGAAATCAACTCTCTCTTTTAATTAAAATGCTTCCCAGTTGGGGATGTCTTCACTTGGGTTTGATTGGCCCCTACCTTTCATCCATGGGTCTTGGTTTCTTTGCAGGGCATGCCAGCTATTTTATTACATTAATTACTGTAACCCTTTTAATTACTTTATTTTATCCTTTCTGTGCTCTTGTATATTTGTTTTCATGTCTCATCTATCCTTCAGGTTTCACAAAAACCCTTCTAAAGGCAGGGTTCTGTGTATGTTGTCTGACAGTGACATTCTAGACAAGAAGAGGTTGGGGACTTTGTCAGAACAAAGCTAGTTAGACCGCCTTAAGGTTTCCATGGTGACTTGTTTAGCCTTGTATCCTCTGTAGTCTAGGGACCCAACTGGATAATTCTGGTTTCTTTAGAATTATCCAGCCCTTGCCAGCCACTGGATACAGGATCCAGAAGAGGGAATTCTCTATGGAAAACCACTGCAAATGGTGCTGAGATGCTAGCTTTTCTGCAATTTGTGTCAGATGTGCCTTCCCATGTAAAGAGAGAGTCTATAAGTGACACTAAAGTTTGTAGGCTGCTTACCATGTGTTTCTGGGCATTGGCTAGGACAGAAGGGAGCTCTGACCATTGGTGTTGGAGGCCTTTTAGCAATTAAAGTCCAAACCTTCCTTTAAGAAGAAGTTTCTCCAT
Organism: Cricetulus griseus; assembly: GCF_003668045.3. Lineage (NCBI taxonomy): Eukaryota > Metazoa > Chordata > Mammalia > Rodentia > Cricetidae > Cricetulus > Cricetulus griseus. Next base: position 2,855,903 of record NC_048598.1, on the reverse strand, counting down.
GTGTAACCTCATGTATCTGGAAGATTTGGAGACAAAGATCTCAGTGTTCATTTGTGGACTACATGGGTGTCTCGCAAGTACTGAGTGCTGACGCATTGTGCCACTGGAATGGGTAATGGCGTGTATGACTGTACACACATATTGGGAGTGACACACAGGCCCAAAGGCATACATACAGGCATGCTCTCCATGTTGAGAACTGATCCTCTGTCCCCGCAGACTTGTTGCAAATACCTTGACTCTTTTCCCTGTCACCTTGTGTTTACATGTTTATCGGAATAAGGGATTTGAGAGTAGTGTTCACATTAGTAACTGTTACAATTGTGAGGGTACATGTGGGGGTCATGTGGGGGTCATTCAGATGGGATGGACTGAGCGAGCTTCAGGGATTGAGAAGGCTGCTGTCACATGCGTGAGGTGCAGGCGGGGGACTTGGGATGCTAGGGCTAGTGTGGAGGTGTGCACTGTTGCAGAGCAGAGCGGTCCTCTCCCCAGTGGTCCAGAGATAAACCCAGGAGAGTAGAGCAGATGCTGATCTTAAGTGTCAGCCTGTAGTGGAGGTTGATGGCTTGGACTGTGATGACTCAGAAAAGGCTGGGGGGATTAAGAGAAAATGGAGACCAGGGGTGCCATGCAGTAAGGGAAATGTGTGTTGATTTTTACAAAGCCGGATTCTTCGAGCTGGGTTTGTAGATGAAAACAATCAGTTTGCACAGAAAAACCAAGCAGCATGGCGACACTGGGAGGAGAGAGGGACACGGCACATACTTCCAGTTTAAATATTTCTCAGAACCTCTGCGTCTCAGTCCAATAAACATTTGTAAAGAGGAGTTTCTAGAACAGATGAGGTCGTAAATGTGTTTTGTGTTTCTGGGAAAAGGTATGTCCCCCCCCCACACACACACCCCTGCCACTCCAGGTCTGTTAAGTGGTTATCGATTGACGAGCCTGGGAGCAGCAGCTGTGAGTTCAGGGCTCAGGGAGGTCTAGAGGACATGGTTTCCTCAGGTTGGTGGGTTGTGAGGCAGGTCTGAGAGGGTCCTGCCAGAGCGAGTCCAGCAAGGTCACTCCCCACTCTGCTAGCAGCAGGCAGATAACAGCGGCGGCTTGGTTCCTGTGACTAGCACGATCATGAGCCTATTAGTTCCCACGGAACCTGAGCTTTCAGGGGTGTGTGTGTGTGTGTGTGTGTGTGTGTGTGTGTGTGTGTGTGTAGCTGAGTGCCTACACATGTTACTGTATGTACATGTGAGTGTCTGCACATGTGAGTGTCTGCACATGTGAGTGTCTACACATGTTACTATATTTACATGTGAGTGTCTGTACCTGTTAGTGTCTGTACCTGTTAGTGTCTGTACCTGTTAGTGTCTGTACCTGTTAGTGTCTGTACATGTGAGTGTCTGTACCTGTTAGTGTATGTACATGTGAGTGTCTGCACATGTGAGTGTCTGCACATGTGATTGTCTGCACATGTGTGTGTGTGTACATGTGAGTGTGTGTACATGTGAGTGTCTGCACATGTGATTGTCTGCACATGTGAGTGTCTGCACATGTGAGTGTGTATACATGTGAGTGCCTGTACATGTGAGTGTCTGCACATGTGAGTGTGTGCACATGTGAGTGTGTGCACATGTGAGTGTCTGCACATGTGAGTGTGTATACATGTGAGTGCCTGTACATGTGAGTGTCTGCACATGTGAGTGTCTGCACATGTGAGTGTCTGCACATGTGAGTGTCTGCACATGTGATTGTCTGCACATGTGATTGTCTGCACATGTGAGTGTGTGTACATGTGAGTGTGTGCACATGTGAGTGTGTATACATGTGAGTGCCTGTACATGTGAGTGTCTGCACATGTGAGTGTGTGCACATGTGAGTGTCTGCATATGTGAGTGTCTGCACATGTGATTGTCTGCACATGTGAGTGTCTGCACATGTGAGTGTGTGCACATGTGAGTGTGTGTACATGTGAGTGTCTGCACATGTGATTGTCTGCACATGTGAGTGTCTGCACATGTGAGTGTGTGCACATGTGAGTGTGTGCACATGTGAGTGTGTATATATGTGAGTGCCTGTACATGTGAGTGTGTGCACATGTGAGTGTGTGCACATGTGAGTGTGTGCACATGTGAGTGTCTGCACATGTGATTGTCTGCACATGTGAGTGTCTGCACATATGAGTGTGTGCACATGTGAGTGTCTGCACATGTGATTGTCTGCACATGTGAGTGTCTGCACATGTGAGTGTGTATACATGTGAGTGCCTGTACATGTGAGTGTCTGCACATGTGAGTGTGTGCACATGTGAGTGTCTGCATATGTGAGTGTCTGCATATGTGAGTGTCTGCACATGTGATTGTCTGCACATGTGAGTGTGTGTACATGTGAGTGTCTGCACATGTGAGTGTGTGCACATGTGAGTGTCTGCATATGTGAGTGTCTGCACATGTGAGTGTGTGCACATGTGAGTGTGTATACATGTGAGTGCCTGTACATGTGAGTGTGTGCACATGTGAGTGTCTGCACATGTGAGTGTGTGTACATGTGAGTGTCTGCACATGTGAGTGTGTGCACATGTGAGTGTCTGCATATGTGAGTGTCTGCATATGTGAGTGTCTGCACATGTGAGTGTCTGCACATGTGAGTGTGTATACATGTGAGTGCCTGTACATGTGAGTGTCTGCACATGTGAGTGTGTGCACATGTGAGTGTCTGCATATGTGAGTGTCTGCACATGTGAGTGTCTGCACATGTGAGTGTCTGCACATGTGATTGTCTGCACATGTGAGTGTGTGTACATGTGAGTGTCTGCACATGTGATTGTCTGCACATGTGAGTGTCTGCACATGTGAGTGTGTGCACATGTGAGTGTGTGCACATGTGAGTGTGTATATATGTGAGTGCCTGTACATGTGAGTGTGTGCACATGTGAGTGTGTGCACATGTGAGTGTGTGCACATGTGAGTGTCTGCACATGTGATTGTCTGCACATGTGAGTGTCTGCACATATGAGTGTGTGCACATGTGAGTGTCTGCACATGTGAGTGTGTGCACATGTGAGTGTGTGCACATGTGAGTGTCTGCACATGTGAGTGTGTGCACATGTGAGTGTCTGCACATGTGAGTGTCTGCACATGTGAGTGTGTATACATGTGAGTGCCTGTACATGTGAGTGTCTGCACATGTGAGTGTCTGCACATGTGAGGTACTGGCATGGGCCCGATGACAACCAGTCACACTCCATTCCTGCTGGAACTGTAGGTCTGGATGGGCAGCTCCACTTTCAGGAGTGATTTACGTTAGAGCCAATGCCAAAGGCCAGACAACAACAGTGTGTTGTAGCTTCACCCTGCGTTCTCATTTGTAAAAGTGTATCTTTTCAAAGCTCATGTTCACTTTGGTTGGCAGACTGCTGTGTACACTTATGATGTACCGTGGGATGTTTCGATATTCATAGATTGTGGAATGATTAAATCGGGTGAGGGAATGCATCTGCCACTTGATCTATTCAGTTTTTTTTTTTTCTGTGTGTAGATGTGTCTTATGTGGGGGTGCCCATGTGGCTTCAGGTGTGAGAGGGGTCAGAGCATAGCCTCTGCTGCTGGTCCTTGGGGAACTCATCTATCGGATCCTGAGGCAGGGTCTCTTACTTTCTGGAATTCACCGTGTGACTTGTCACCTCCTGTCTGGCAGGCTGGGATTACAGATGCATGACACCCTGCCTATTTTTTTTTTAAACATGGGTTTTGGGTGTCCAAAGTCAGGCCCTCACATATGTGAGCAGAGTACAATACTAAGCTGTTTCCCTTGCCCCCACTTTTTATATAGTGTGTACAAAAAGTGTTTTAGCTGTATAATGCATTATTATTGATTGTGTTCACCATGGTGTCCAATAGCTTTCTAAAATTTGGTATACATACCTAACTGAAGCATTGTAGCCATTGGCCGGTACCTCTTGATGCCCTCCTCCAGAGCCCGTGTAATTTTCTCCTCTCTGCTCAAGTTAAAATGTTTTGATTGCATGTTGACCCCTTGCACTGTTTGTCCTTCTGTGTCCTGCTCATTTCTTTCCCTAACGCCCTTCATGTTCATTCACTTTTCAGTGACAAAAATCCCGACTTTTAGAAGGTTGTATGCTATCTAACCCTCCATTGGTGGGTACCTGAATTGATTAGTTAAGTGGACATTGAGAGTGAACTGCAGTGAACACAGGTGTGCGGACGTCTCTTCACAGAGGCTTCACTTCCTTCCTGGGCAGTAGCCCCAGGGGCAGAATTGATGGGTCTTGTGGCATTTCTGGGTTTGTTTTTGGAGGACTTCTTTCTGGTGGGAGGCACTAGCCGTGCCTCACCATCACCCAGATGGCTTGCTGAGAATCCATATTCTTGGGCTCTGCTCCATCTGCTGAGTCCAAGTCCCCAGGCTGACATCTTCAACAGTCTCCTCACGTGGCTCCTCTGTCTTCCTCCTGGCTCCTGACGGCAGACCAGCATCTGGTGTCACCTCAGGTCGTTTAGACATTTTCTCATTTGGCTGGACGATAGAATCCCTAATCTTCTATGCCCCTTCTTGGAATGTCTTTCAACTGACCTGTTGGCTACACCATCTCTTCTCTCCCATGTCCGTGAGCTACAGCACCCCTTCAGTTTTGAATCAGCTCACGTCTCCCAAAGAGAAGAAGTCTCCTGGGGAGAGGCAGACTGTACAGCACCAGGTCATTCTCAAGTCCTCACTCTGTGTGCTGCTTTGTTATCCTCGTCATCCATACCGGGGTAGGAGTAATCACACCCCTTTAAACAGCCACCATTTATTAGGCATGTAGCTGACAGTGTCAGATGCGTTCTGGGCTCAGTGACCTGCTCTTACTGTCTAATGTAATGTCTTTCTTTACAATTCAATGGAAGAAAGCTACCCCCATTTTCTTAACCATCAACCTGACACAACCTAGAAGCGCCTTGGAAGAGTCTTAATGAGAGATTATTTACATCACTTTGGCCTGTGTGCCTTCTCTGGGGGATTGTTTTGACGGTTGATTGATGTGGGAAGACACAGCCCACTGTGGGTGGCACCATTCCCCAGGCAGGGTGTGTGTGGAGGTCCCAGGCAGTGTAAGAACAGAGAAAGCTGGCTGAGAGCAGTGGACAAAAAAGGGTCCATGTTTTTTATTCTCTCTACTCTGGACTGTGGATGCAATCAAGTCCCAGCCTTAACTTCCATTTGGTAAAGGACCCCGTAACCAAATTATTTTCTTACAAATAAACCCTTTCTCCCCCCAGTTGCTTTTGTCAGGGTGTTCTATCACAGCAACAGAAATGAAACCAGGACAGGTGTCATGAACAACATTCATTTGCCCTAGACCTGGTGCTGGTACAGGGAGTTAATTTTGTATCTAGCCCAGTAGAGGTCAGAGTGAGGGTCACCTTAGACCATCCCCCTCTGGCCTGTCTCCTCAAAGCCCATGTTGGAATAGCACAGCACAGACTGCCCATGTCCCTGTGGAGGTCTGAGTGAACTCCATTTCATGGTGTTCTAACACTTAGTATTTTTTATATCCCTTTGAAATTTCATCCTTGCTCTTCCTCATTGAATGAGGAGGGTCCTGCCATCAACAGAGGGTACCTTGTCCAGGGCTATGACCCATGGGATGCTGGAACAGTAGCTTTTATGTGTTAATGTAAGTCTTCTTACTCTGCTACAGTTTCCCTGCGGTTGACGTAACAGGAGTAACTGGGATGTGGAAGTATTCTTTCCTTTTCATTTTCTTCACAGATCCACAGTCCTCTCTCTCAGCAGTTAGGGCTCATAGCCCCTAATGCTGTGGCTTAGTCATCCTTCCCCCTATTTACAACTGAGTCCACCTTCCTTGGTATGTAAATCTGTAGGAAAGGCTGTTTATAAAAGGGCACCTTGACAAGGCTATAACTCCCGCCTGATTTGAAAGGCTGCTGTAATTAGTTATAGGTCGACATTAGCAAAATTGAATATAATCCATCATGCTTATTGGATATGGTAGGGAGATATAGACCCTGATGGATCAGCAGGAAAGCCACATTAAGTATAGATGAGCTGAGCATTTTCCTGGGCAGCTGTGTGTGCAGAACAGGGCGGCCTTCTCTGTACCAGAACAAGAACAGGAGAATCTGGGGAAGGGAAGGCACTTAGAAATTTAAAAAAGAGAAAGGTTGGTTGTGACAGCACACACGAGTCTTATAGAGTCTCAAAGCAGATAAAGCTCTCAGCACGGGCTGGGGAGGGACATGGAGTTCTACCATAGCTAAGGAGCTATGCCAATTGACAGCTTCGGAGAGAGGGTGAGCCCATTTTTCTTTAAGGGTGTGAGCCCCTGGTAGGTTGACGACACTCCAGTGGATGAACCCATACCTTAGAGTTTATGAACAACACAAATTGGACTTGATATTTTCTCTTACAGTACACAAAATTGGTGGACAGGGAATGGAGGGTGAATTGGGAATGGGTTTGGGGGGGGAGGGGGTTGAGTACATCAAAATACATTACATAAAATTCTCTAAGAATTAATAAAAACATTCAAAAACTCATTCATGAAAAAGCAATGTAAATTGAGAGCAGTGTGTGTGTGTACTTGTGTATGTGCCTGTGTTTGTATGTGTGTATTTGTGTGTGTGTGTGTGTGTGTGTGTGTGTGTGTGTGTGTGTGTGTGTGTGTGCACATATACTGTGTGAGTGTAGGCACACAGGTGTTGTGGTCTTCATATGGAGGTCAGACAATAGCTACACAGGTGTCATCATGGCCTTCTTGATGAGGTCGTCCTTCTGTGTATATGTTTCTCTTATTGGTTGATGAATAAAACACTGTGTGTCTAGTAGTGCCCAGGCAGGAAGGATAGGGGCTACCAGAGGAGGAGAATTCTGGGAAGTGTAGGCAGAGAGGAGTCTCATTGTGAACCAGGGAAGAGAATGATATGTTCTCCAGGAAGCTAAGACCACGTGGAAATACTTAGATTAATAGAAATGGGTTATTAATTAAGAAAGAGCTGGCCAATAAAAAGCCCAAGCCACTGGCCAACAGTTTCATAACTAATGTAGCATCCATGTGTTTATTTGGGACTCAAGGGCTGCAGGGCCAGCGGGGCAAGAACCTCTTGTAACACCTTCTCATGGAGGTCAGACAGCAGCCACACAGGTGTCATCATGGCCTTCATGTGGACAAAAGCTTTATAGAGTTGCTTCTCTCTTCCCACTTTTCCATGGATTCTGGGAATATAATTCAGGCTCTCAGGCAAATGCATACTTGCTGAGCCATGTGACTGTCATCTAAACCAACAACCAACATCAGATTGTCTTCTCAGCACTAGGTCCTGTGCATAGTGCTTGTTGGTCTTTTGTTCTAACAGAATCCAGTTCTAACTTTAGTTCCAGAATTAACGACTTTGATGATTCATTTTGTCTTGGGGTAATACTTTCTGAAGTTCTCCTTCTCAGTATTTGTCCTGCCCGTTAGAAGCTGGGTTTCCTAGGTGATGTCTTGTCACAATGCTCCTGTCTTATGTGCCCCAGGAAGGTTTATTTTAGATTCTCAACTCTAAAGCAGTGCTCAGCATATCTTAAAATTGTAAAACATTTGTTTCTCCCTACAGCTTTTCATTAGCTATTATTCAATTTTATTCCCATCGTCTTTGTGGCTATTGAAAATTTTATGAGACAGATGGAACGAGAGTGGTCAACAGGTTTAGTCTCCCTTCATGGCTGGGACTGCAATGGATTTTTTGTCCTGTAGATGGATTTTCAATTCCTGCCCACCCTTTGTTTCAGAGCATCTTGAATTTTAAACCATACCTGGCAGGTTACAGCAGACTTAGCACACAGGCCCCCATGTGTATGCATGCACACTCATGTTCTGGTGTTACCATGGGCATGCATGCACACCAGTGTCCTGATGTCCCTACATGTGTTCCTGCACACCAGTGTCCTGGTGTTCCTACATGTGTCCTGCAAACCAGTGTCCTGGTATTCCTACATGCATGTGTGCACAGTGGTGTTCTGGTGTTTCCCCACCCTCTCCACAAAACCTTAAAGCTTAGTTCCTGACTCCATCTTTGCACAGTCTCCTCTTTGAGAGCTGCATGGGAAGTGGAGAAAGTTTCCCAGCACACCCTGCCTGGGAGACTGGGGAGCTCATTCTGCCTCACTGCACAGGACATACGGGCTTTGGGCCCGGCTGCACAGCTGCAGAGCAGTTCCTGGTTTCAGGTACGATTGTTCCTAGTAAGGGAGGTATTTGTGCTAGACGACCAAGAGACTGTAATATTTAAAAAGTGTCTCTCATGTTAATGACCCGATTCACTTGGGACAGCTACCCCTGACCCGTCGTTAAGAAAGGCAGACTTTGAGTTTCATGCTACTGCTGTTTTTCATGTAGCCAGTGTGTGATGAGGTGTGATTCATTCTCTGTGTCTGTTGTGAGTCACTAGGCCCTTGGACTAGCTCCTGAACAACCGTGTCTCTGAACACTGTCATTCCTCTCTGACAAGCATGAATGTCTTCCTGTCCACTCTGCCTGGCCTGATGTGCTTTGAGAACTGTCTGCCCAGACTTCAGAGGGATCTTGAAGGCTGTGTCTTGGCAACTTTAGTATGTTACGCCCACTCACAGAACAGATTTGTTCTGGAAGGTCAAATGTTTGCTACTTAGAGGGATGAACACAGGTGTTCCTGTTGTGGGATATCCATGAACTCTCTTTCCCTTTCTCTCCCCCTCCTTACATACTCCCATTCTTTCCTTCTTCCCTTCCTCATTGTTTAATAGAATCTCTGCTTGTATGCCAGGCTGGCCTAGAGCTCACAGTATTCATTTTGCCACAGCCCCACCCACTGCCCAAGTGTTAGGATTACAATGTGAACGACGGTGCCCCAGCCTACCTTTGTCACACTTAAGGAAGACTTTTAAGGTTATAGGTTCTAGATCTGCAGGACTAAGATAGCCTCTTGTGCCCAAGCCTTTGGCATTTTGATGTGTTCTATGTATGAACAGAGGTGCCAGTGCACACTGACTGATCACTTGGTTGCCTCCCAGCATGCATTGGGTACCACCCTGTCTGGAGAGCCTGGAATTAGAGAAGAATGGCCCAGTTACTTACTTCTCTTGCCCTTACTCTCATGATCTAACTGCATCACACAGCTGCTCAGCCTTCATCTGGATTGCCAAGCCATCTTTTCCTCTTGGGAAATTTCCATTTCAGCCTTCATCGCCATACTTTTGTGGAAGCTGCAGCCTCTTAGTTTATGAGACTTTAACTCTGGCAACCTCCTGGGTTGTCTGATTCAAGGCATCACTTTGTGGAGTGTTGGGGTGTGGGGGGAACACGTGTGTTTGGAACCAAGCCACTCCATGGTGCCATGATACCATGGTACCATGGTGCCACCAGACCTCATACGGCCACCAGTTAATCCTCAGAAGATTGCTTGAGGTGTGTGGGTCCCTGTAGCTCCTGTGGTGAAGGTGATCTTTTCTGTCTGTCAGTCATGGTGATGGTCAGCTTGACAGAATCTGAAATCACCTGGAGACAGGCCTGTAGGGGGCCATCTTTACCATGTTTGTTGTTATGGGAAGACCCATCTTGATTGTGAATGGGACCGCCCTGGGTCTGCATCCGAATGTGTTCCCTTGTCCAGGTTCCAATTTCATGTTGTATTAATGGGGCAGTTGTTATGAACAAAATCTGAACTAAAAGAGCTGTTTCAAGAATAAATGAGGTACAAGAAAATAGCAGAGGCACAGGAAGCACGTTCCATAGAGACTCCTGAGGTAGCTTAGCCTTCTGTCTCATATTTAGACACTGTCTCTCCCGTTAGCCCAGGCTGACCTCCAATGCTCAATTCTCCTGCCTCAGCCTCCCCGGGGCTGGGATTGCAGATGGACATCACTGCACTTGGCTGGGCATGTTTTCATACGTTAGAAACCATGTTAAATCATACACAACTTCATCTGCTGAACATTCCATCAGAACCTGTTGATAGTATCATTTCCAAAGCTGCCAATACCACAACAAATGTAACAGAATTGCACTACATTTAAGATTTTGGATTTTTGTTAGGGAATTGAATATTGCTTTCTGTTTACTTCTTGTTGGGACTGATTTAACCCACTTAGCACTGGATAAATGTAATTTCTCTATGTAGGTATAGGGTGGGTTAGAGACAAGAACTTGGGGAATGAGAAGTTATCTTTACCTGGTTTTGGTGGTAAATAACTGAAAAATTTCCCTGACTTCAGCACTAAAGAAATGTTCTAATGCTGGAAACCAAAAAAAAGTTCCTGAAAAAAATTATAAAAAGATAAAAACCATGAAGTTTAAAATACTAAATATGCAAATAATATTTTGATATCTAGAACATACAGGGATGAGATACATACCAAAGTCTATAGATGAGAAAAGAATAGAAAACTCACTTGGGAGAAAATTCATATAACAAGATGTCTAGCCTTACTAGTAGTTGAAAAGGTTAGTTGAAATGTTAATAAGAAATTTAAAATGTGGGCTGGGCATGGCTCATTTAAGATCACCTCAACCCGCACTTGAGATGGTACAGCGAGAGGCTTGCCACAGGCTGAAGGCCAGGTCAGGCTGCAGAGTGAGCCTGTCACAAAAACAAACGCCAGCTTGAAGGCCTGGCACAGTGGCAAAGCCTTCAATCCAAGCACATAGGAAACACAGGCAGGTAGATCTCTGTGAGGTCAAGACCAGCCTGATTGATATAACAAATCTTAGAACAGCTTGTGCTATATAGTGAAAACAAATAAACTAAACATCCACACTTGTGGCCTGGGGCTCTTCACACAGCTCTTTTCCTTTGTTGGCATTGAGGCTGCACCAAGGAAGGGGAGGCTGGGTCCAGGCTTTGCACAGACTGCACTGGATTTGAAGTGGCCCTGATGTCAACACCAGCACAGTCTGTTACCAGGGAAATGGCTGAGCTGTGGCCATGACTGAGAACACAGCATAGGCTTCAGGGAGGTCACACCATCTTGGTGATGTGTGTGTGGAGATCACATCAAGAGATTTAACACCCTCTTCTGACTTTGTGGGCACCTGCACACACACACACACACACACACACACACACACACACACACAGAGAGAGAGAGAGAGAGAGAGAGAGAGAGAGAGAGAGAGAGAGAGAGAGAGCACGGTAAAATAAATGAGGGCTTCAAAACGTCAATATTTGGGCTAAGAAAAAGATGTTTATGTATATCATGATATAATTTCACATAAAAATCAATAAAGCAATGATTAAAATAATGTTTTGTTGATGTATAGGATATGTAGATTTGATGCTTGTGACAACAGTAGCATAGACTCTTTTGAAATGAAAAATGGAAGGAAGGAAGGAAGAGCACATCCCACCCAGGAAGTTAGCTTCCTACCCAGGAAGTCAGCATCCCACCCTGGAAGTTAGCATTCCACCCAGGAAGTTAGCAACCCATTCAGGAAGTTAGCATCCCACCCAGGAAGTTAGCATCCCACTCAGGAAGTTAGCATCCTACCTAGGAAGTCAGCATTCCACCCAGGAAGTTAGCTTCCTACCCAGGAAGTCAGCATCCCACCCTGGAAGTTAGCATTCCACCCAGGAAGTTAGCATCCCATTCAGGAAGTTAGCTTCCTACCCAGGAAGTCAGCATCCCACCCTGGAAGTTAGCATTCCACCCAGGAAGTTAGCAACCCATTCAGGAAGTTAGCATCCCACCCAGGAAGTTAGCATCCCACTCAGGAAGTTAGCATCCTACCCAGGAAGTCAGCATTCCACCCAGGAAGTTAGCATCCCACTCAGGAAGTTAGCATCCCACCCAGGAAGATAGGAAGTTAGCATTCCACTCAGGAAGTTAATGTCCCACCCAGGAAGTCAGCGTGCCACTCAGGAAGCTAGTGTCGGTCAGGAACAAAGGAAAGTCCAGTTCCCCAACCCCAAAAGGCAGTCCAAATATCCAGAAAGGAGCTTAATCTGGACTATAGGAAGTTTTCCTGGGTTAGATAAAAGCACTCCTGGGGAACTTCACATCTGCCAAAAAGAGTCATTTCCCTTACCTGTGGTAGAAGGGACATATGGATATCTGTGGCACCTGTCCACATATCAAAGCACACACTGGCCTCCAGGCTCCCTCAGTATCAGAAGTAGCTGTTACGTGTTTCAAAGTCTGTGCGAACATGCTAACTCTGCTTACCTCTTCCTCATGGGTTTCCCTCCTCACAGCTCCGCATTCTCCTTGTAATCTTGCTGTTCTTACTGTGCTCTGCCGGTGTCTGTGTGTGTGTGTGTGTGTGTGTGTGTGTGTGTGTGTGTGTGTGTGTGTGTCTGTCTGTCTGTCTGTCTGTCTGTCTGTCTGTCTGTCTCTCCATCCTTCCTCTCCCCCTCTCTCTCCCTATTTCTCTCCATTCCTCCCCCCCCCCGTCTCTTCTTCTCCCCCTCTCTCCCCTGCTTCTGTGCTTTCTGCTTTCTCTATCCCCTGCTTTTCTGCCCTCTCTTTCAGATAGCCCTGGTGACATCCTGTCTTCTGCCTGTCTATTCTGGTCTCTTCCAAATGCCCCCCCTCTCTTATTTACAATAAAAGCCTTCCCCTTTTTTACTGTACCTTGGAGTGGTCCGTTTATACAGTACCCAAATATACAAACCAGGAAGCTAGCATTCAAATGAAGAAGCTAGTATCCAAACCAGGGAGCTAGTGTCCCAACCAGGGAGCAAGCAATGCTCTCATATGTTTTCTTTGTCATGGGAAAATAAAACAAATTAATATTGCTTATGAACACAACACTCCCTAATGACAAAATATTAGCAAACTAAATCTGTAACATGTAAAAAGAGTTATTCACTATGACCCAAAGGATTTAACCCAATAAATATGTAGCAGATTTAATATCCTCCAAATTAATTAATGTGATCACCACATCAATAAAGGACAAAGTTCATTCAATCGTCTCAATGTGTATAGACAAAGCATTAAATAAACATAACACTCAGGATAAACAAACTTCTCAGGAACATACGGCAGCTTCCTCACTGAAGAAAGCAACTGTGGGTCATCTACAGACCCACAGTGCGGTGGGCAATGGTGGGGTTGCCTCACTCCTCAGACTGCAGAGAGGAGAGAGGGACCCTTGGGCTCCGCAGCACCTCTCTGTTCCCAGACTGCAGGGAAGGGAGAGGGAGACCACTGAGGCTCATACTAAGGCTCACACTATCCCCACATAGAACTCCTTTCCAGAGGGGTCATAGTGCAACTGGCAAGCTCACAGTTTGGGAAGTTGTTACAAAACTTAGGGAAAACAAACATACTATAAGATAAATATATTACTTGGAGCACTAGGCGTATTCCACTCTTTAACAGAGTCACTAGGAAACAATTCAAAGGAAGAAAAAGACATTGTGGAATGATCCCTCATGCATTATCTTTACATTTGTAAACAGTTACCTGGTAATTTTATAACTAATGTGTCATTTGGTGAAGCATGGTGTTTCTGTTTTAAAATACCCCGAGAGGCTAGTGTCCTGGAAAAAAAATTCATGTAGTGTTTTCATATTTAAAGAAAGCAGGATTTAAAATACTTCCTGTAATTAAACTCTGTAGAAGTATGCACAGGGTGCCTGCATTGGAAGGAAAAACACCTGTAAGGGTAATGCAATTACAGTTGAATTTCTCCACCATTTAAAAATTCCCATTATTCTTGCTAGAACATAGTTATTGCAAAACAAATACGATTCCGTGAGGAAGAAATATGGGGCAATAGATTCAAAGACATGAAAGGTGTGTTAGAAAGGAAGGAATGGTGAATAGATGCCACCTTTTCCTGTACAGAAGACTTAACTCACTGAAGTCCCACCTGTCCAGTGTTAGAATTAATTTCCATTTTTGTTGAAAATTTTATCCATGAATATGATGTGCTTTGATCAAATCTATCCCAAGTTTAGTTGTTTTCCATATCTCCAACCACTTTACCTGGTATTTGTTCTCTCTGTGTCTCTCTGTCTCTCTGTCTCTCTCTCTCCCTCTCTTTCTCTCCCTCTCTCTCTCTCCCTCCCTCTCTCTCCCTCCCTCTCTCTCTCCCCCCCTCTCTCTCCCTCCCTCTCTCTCTCTCTCTCTCCCTCTCTCTCTCTCTCTCTCTCTCCTCTCTCTCCCTCTCTCCCTCTCTCTCTCTCCCTCTCTCTCCCTCCCTCTCTCTCCCCCTCTCTCTCTCTCTCTCTCTTTCTCTCTCTCTTTCTCTCTCTCTCCATATGATGTAGGACCGTCCACTAGCGCTTGCAACCTCTCAGGGGGCCACATCCCTGAGCGGGGTTACTGTTCCTCCCTGGTAGCCACCAGTTACTACCAGCTCCTCAGTTAGGGGCGGGGCTTTGTGATCCCTTCCCCTAGAGATGCTTAGGTTAATTTTTAAAGAACTTTGTATGTGAGTACTGTATTGACATCATTTATCCTGTCTCTCTCCTCCTCCAATCCCCCCACCAGACAGGGCCATTTAGTGCTGATCTAGGGTTGACCTCTTGGGATAGGCTTACCAACCTATCAGGGGCCTTGTCTCCAGAGAACACTCATTCTTCCTCTCTTGGCAGCCATTAATTGGCTGTGTTTCTTCCACAGGGGTGAAGCCTTGTGAGAATTCCCCATTCACACTGGTATAGAGGGCAGAATTTCCCCATTCACACTGGTATAGAAGGGCTCGACCTTGGGCAGGTCTTACGTATGTGGGCATGGCTGCTGCATTGGCGCCATCATGCCCAGTAAATAATGTTTTATTGCATGGCACACATCTTACAATCTTTCTGCCTCCTCTTTCAGAATGATCCCTGAGCCTTTTGGGAAGGGTGTGTGTGTGTGTGTGTGTGTGTGTGTGTATTTGGCAGTGGTACTGTGGATGGAACCCAGGGTTTCCCATGTGCTACCACTGAACTATGTATTCATTCCTCTTTGTGATAAAAAAATAAGTTACTTTGAGACAGAAACAGGGTCTTACTCTGTAGCTCAGGCAGGTGCTGAACTTGAAGACCCTACCTCAGCCTTCCAGGTAGCTGGGATGTCAACACTGTGCCGCCCGTCCTGGCTCAGAATGCTACCTTGTAGATTTAGGTGACAGGTGCTGGTAGCTGATTAGGTAGGAGGTTGAGAGGAGTCTGCTGACTCTGCTAAGAGAAAGAGAACAGGCGTGAAGCAGTGGCCTTAGAATGTGACATAGCTTTTACTTCTATTCTTTAGTGTGACTTCCAGGTTGACATACTCGAAGGTCAGAATGAAGTGAGTTTTCTCTCTCTTTCTTTCTCTCTCTCTCTCTCTCTCTCTCTCTCTCTCTCTCTCTCTCTCACACACACACACACACACACACACACACACACACACACTCACACTCATTTATATCAATGTGTGTGGAGTCCATATGCCAGGGTGTGCATGTCAGGGTCAGAAAATAACTTAATGGGAGTTACTTCTCTTTTCCACCATGTGGGTTGTGTGACTGGATCTTAGCTCCTCAGGCTTAGCAGCAGGAGTCCTTATCCACCAAGCTGTTTATATGGCTTCACAACGAATTACTGTGTAGAAGTCTGAAGAGCAGGCCAGTTAAAGGGTAAACGGGAGAATTAGAGATCTGCTGGAGAATGGGGAGAAGCAGAGTGAGTGGGAGCCCTTGAGAAAGCTGAGCACAGGCAGAGTGCATGCGGGTGCCTGAGGTCAAAGGGCAGAGGGATATATAGGTGAAGGCTGCTAGGCAGCTGTACTAGGCTTTGCCACACTTGGGAAGAAGGAGAGAGAAAGCTGGGATAGAGTCAGTTTCCCCTCACACGGGGCCACGGGGCTCGAGTCAGTATCCACTCACATGGGGTCACAGGATTGAGTGTATATCACCTGGCCCTGGTCCACAGGGCTGCAGAAAGGACTTGGGGAGGCTTTTCTTAAGATTTTAGGAGGGAATTTTCCTGTTGCTTGGAGACCCCACCCTGACCAACTCAATGCTGCTGCTGCTGTGTGTGTTCAGGCCCCATCCATCTTGAACACACACTTAACCCTGCACACAGACCTCAGCCAGTGAGGCAAGCCGGATCCCACTGGACTCCACACCCTTGCCCTGCACACACAGACCTCACCTCTGAGGCAAGCCGAATCCCACTGGGCTCTATAACTGAAATGATTGTCGTCCTAATGATAATTTTCTCCTGCAGTGAGAAATGAATTTTAAAGTCAATCTCTCATTTTTCCACTTCTTAAAAGAAATTGTCTTCATCAGAAAACAAACTGGCTTGCTGATTTTGACAGCTTCTTTGTTAAAAGCAGAGTTTCATCTCTTCTTCTCTCCCAGTGCATAAATAAGCCATTGGAAAGGTAACTTGAGGGCAGCTCACATCATTACAGGGACTCTGGTTCCACCAGAGACCAGACTGACAGAAAGGTGCAAACTTGACAGGTTGGATTACGGGAGGAGCAGGACAAGGGAACATCGAGGTGGCAAGGCCAGCTATAAACTGATGGACCCCAGACCGGAGAACCAGAGGCCCTTTCGGGTACCACCTGCATGGGGGAGGGGTCTCAGCAAGGATTAAGAGCTGCCTTGTGTATGCAAGTGCTTTGCTATCCACGAAACACAACTCATTGTTATTATTAGAACTTGTGGGTGGTGTTTTGGGAAAAATAATTAGATAGAGGGGGAAGGATCTGCTTTGAAGTTGGATTGGAAGCGTGAGCCACCAAAGTGTAAACAGTGTTGGTGTGCCCACAAGGTCGTGGCCCCACACCCAAATGAAGTTTTAAGTGCTTTAATGTCATTTCAGTACCTTCCACTGACTCAAAGGTCCTTTGTGCATCTGCTGATGGATTGGATTCACATGAAGTCTGTCAAAAATGTGCAGCATTTTAGAAGCTCTTTCAAATCATGAAATAATCTATACTAGAGAAGAAATGGGGTCTCCAAGTGGGAAAAATAAGCTGTCCTGATTTATAGCATTTTCTAACTCCAAAGCGTAGCTGCTTCTCTCGTGGCTGACTCCAGGCTCCGCATAGGACTTCCCTGAACGCCAGCCGGGAAGCACAGAAACAGGGCTGCGTAAGCTGAGCACCATCCAGACTTGGATGGAAACAACCTTGAACATGGATGACCCTAGACTTGGGTGCAGTAGGAAGTAATAGGCTTCTGTAATCACTACCTTTGGTTTGGACATAGCGTGTTTAAAACTTATATAACTTTATTTTTAACCGTGGTGTTTAAGGATCAGCTCCAACATCTCTGGAAATTTAACCACTGCTCTCCAGAGCTGGTTCCAGTGCATGGTGCTGTAAGTAGTTCTCGGGTCAGAGAAGAATAAATAATGGCAGCCAGGAAAGGCTGAGACGTTGGGCATAATGAAAACACTGCAAACAAAACCTCGTGGAATCAAGCTATTACTTCGATGACTGTAAAATCCTAAATGCTTCTATTTAGCAGAGAATAGACTTTAAATAATGTGATAAGCCTCCAGCCAAAGAGCGAGGTAATTAAAGCTGCATATAACCATAAAGAGTAGAGCAAAGACAGGAAGGATGGAGGCAGAAATGAAAGAAATACTAAACAATACAAAAGCAAGATTAGCGACATTGACCCACAACTCACAGATGGACCAGATCCCAGTGAACTTACTCTGGGGAAGAGAGAGGGGTGGACACAACATGAGAAGAAAGTCAAGGCAGACACTTAGACCAGAAGAGAGGAGGCGGGGCTGACGGTGGTGGTATTGCCTGCAGGTACGGGAGAAGCCATGGAATTTCTAGGGGGAATATTAGACAGACTCAAGAAAAAGAAGAAAACTCAAATCCAAATGGTCCCAAAGTCATTCATAATCACCGTCATGTTGAACATGTTTCTAATAACCTATGCGCACCAGGTGATCATATGTTTACCATATTTTAAGTATGTGTATGTATGATATATAACTGTAGTTTGCATTTTAAAGTATTTCATTTATTCTTTGATGACTTCATACATGTTGTATACAATGTTCCTTGATCCCATGTACCCCAGCGCCGCCTAGACACCACCCAACACATCCCTTCCCACCTCCAAACCTTCTCCTTCTTTTCCCTTTGTAATCATGGAGTCAAATTAGTGCTGCCTGCTGATCTCGTTGACTTGATCTTATCTGGGCGACCATAGCTGCAGCAAGTTCACGAGGGCAGAGGCTACGTCATATCCAGATGGCAGCATTCTGTACACCCCTCCTCATCTGCTAGTTCCTACATTCTTTCCGTCTCCTCTTCTGAAATGTTTCCTAACCCATGTGTGGGTGCATGTGGTGTGTGTGTGTGTGTGTGTGTGTGTGTGTGTGTGCATGTATATGTGTGAATGTGTGTGTGTGTGCCTGTGTGCATGTGTGTGTGCCTATATGTATGTATGTACATGTGTGTTTATGTGTGTGTGTATGTATGTGCATGTGTGTGCATGTGTGCATGTATGTATGTGCATATGTGTGCATGTGTGCATGTGTATGTGCCTGTGTGCATGTGTGTGTGCCTATGTGTATGTGTGCATGTGTGTGTGTGCCTGTGTGCATGTGTGTGCCTATGTGTATGTATGTGCATGTGTGTGTGCATTGTGCATGTGCATATGTGTGTATGTGCATGTATGTGCATGTGTGTATGCATGTGTGCATGTGTATGTGTGTGTGCATGTGTTTGTGTGCCTGTGTGTATGATGTGCATGTGTGTGTGCATGTGTGTGCATGTGTGTGCCCGTGTGCATGTGTTCGTGTGCCTGTGTGCATGTATGTGCATGTGTGTGAGTGTGTGTGTGCTTGTGTGTGTGCACGTGATAGTGTGAGCAAGTAATACATGCAGATATCCCAGTTAGGGCTGAGCACAGGCAGTGGTTTATTCTCAAGAGTTTTGACCAGTCACGAGTCTCTATTAACTGATACCCACTGTGAGAAGGACTTTCTCTGGTGAAAGTAATCCGTGGGTATAAACATACACATTTAGAAGGCAGCTTGGTGACACATCCATTCATCAGAACAATAGTAGGAGGCCCCTAGCCCACTAGCAAGGCCTGTGATTTCCTAAGCCAAAGGCTTTTGAGCCATTTCCCGGTACCAGGCATGCATTCCCTCCCACGGAGCAGGCCTTGGTCCAATCAGAAAGGGTTTGATTATCCCATAACGGTCACGGCACTGCTGTACAGGTGGGCTTATCTTTCCTGGGTGGGTATCGTGGCATTCATGATTAACTGCTGGGTGACACTGTTGATGGCTTTGCTCTCCCTGCATAGTGTCACTGTGGCTCTGTATGGACTTTCCAGAGACCAGAAAAAGAAAGCATAGTATAAATGCATGCTATGAGCCCAGTTAACTGGAAATACCAAAGTACACAGGTTGGCTGCAGAAAGACAGATGAAATTCGTAACCAAACAAGGGGGTTGAGAATGGTGGAGCACAGAATCCTGGCATCAGTATTCAACTGCGTTTGATCCAAAAGGCATGGGTGCTTTAATATTAGAAAATGTAGAGATCTAATTTATTCTAGGAAAGATGAAAGTAGGCAATTCACATGATTATCCCAAAATTCAGAAAAGCCATTTTATTAAAAGTCAATATCCTTTCTTAATTAAAATAATTTTAGCAAATTGGGATGGGAGCATGCCTTTAATTTGATAAAGAACAATATCTACTCAAAAGCTCTAAAGACCTTGTTGTAATGAGGGATATTTTAGAAACATCATAAAATGGATTAAGAAGATGACAGTAATGTTTACCATCCCAGCTTAAAGTTGAGATTTTACTAGAAGTCCTGACTGGTACAGTGCAAAGAAATGGATAAGCGGACTAAGCATTGTTTGGGAAGGAAGAGGCAAAAGGATAAAAATGACACGGGAATATTTCCTCCAGCCATTATGGGAGTTCTCAGGACAGCCTGGTTTAGGGGTACACACATGCACACACACAAATGCAGACACACAGACACACAGACAGACACATGCACACACATGCACACACACACACACACACACACACACACACACAGATACAGAGATACACACACACAGATAGACACAGACACACAGACACATGTACACAGACAGACATGCATAGACATGTGCACACATGTACACACACATGCACACACAAATGCAGACACACAGACAGACACACGCACACACATGCACACACACACAATGCAATCAGAGAGAATAAAGGAGGCTATGGTGAAGATGGAGCCTAGGACTTTGAGTTCTGCCAGCCAGCTTGTACCCCCAGCACCAGCCATGTGTGGGAGTGCACAGCTGTAATCCCAGCACCTGGGAGGTGGAGGTGGAGGTGGAGGGTCAGGAGCTCATGGCCAACCTTGGATATGTACCAACCTGGACTACCCGAGGTTCTGACTCAAACAACCCACAAAAGGAAAAGGTAGCATGCATAGCCGGCTACTTGGAAAAGAAGGGCCCACTGAGTAAGCCTTTCTGACATGGGTGCTACTCACATGCTAAATGGTAGTAGTTCTTTCTTACCATACACAAAAGTAAAAATGCCAGACAAACTCTTGACAAGCACAGAGGACAAAACTTTAAAATTTAGAGGATGTTAAAGTGGCATGTCTTTTAGACACATGGGGTTTCCTAGGGCAGTTCTACAGGGGAAAACCTCGAGAGTTTACTTTGACCACATTGAAATTCGAAATTGAAATAACAATTTCCATTCTGAAAAGACAGCATGAGGAAAATGAAAAGGCAGGTTACCAGTTGTGAAAATATTCTTCCATATATATATATATATATATATATATATATATATATATATATATATATGGACAAATGCCAAGAGGACATTTTAAAGAAGTCCTGTGAAGGCCGACAGCTAAGGCCATTAATAAGCCAAACACAATGAGCCTCCAGCCTTCTCCATCAGCGTGGAGTGGTAACCACACAGTGGGCTGTTAACACAGAGAGAACCAACAGGCTGGTTACCTCAGCAACACAGCTAAGTAAAAACTCAAGTCTCCTGAAACAAAGTCCAGAGCTAGGAAAATGTGCAAGCTATGTAATTATGTTCTTAAGGCCTAAGAGTGAGCAACATGGGGCGGGGAGAGAGAGAGAGAGAGAGAGAGAGAGAGAGAGGTGGCCCATCTTTTCACACCCCTGGCTGTCAGACAGCAGAGGCCTTGACCTCTGAGTAATGGAAGAGCTGGACCTGGGTGTGCCCAGGTTGCTGCCTGCAGAGAATCTTGCAGTTTCCATTGTGGTGCATGGCCTACAGCAAGTGTCAGTGTCTGTGTGGGAAGATGATTTGGCTACTGTAGAGCATCAGAAAGACAAGAGCCACACAGAGAAAGCCTGGGCATCTGGAAGACTTGGCGGAATACAGAAAAGAAGTTGCCTGAGGCCAGGAAGGAACACCCAAAGGGTTGGAGGGAGAGGTGCTTAGAGCGCTCGAAGGCCCTGGCAACTTCCCACCAGCTAGTGGAAAAACCTCACAGTTCTGGGGAGTACTCACAGTATCCTGCTTCAACTGGACAGTGTCACATGTGTGTAATCCTAATGCTCAGGACACTGAGGCAAGAGCCTTGTCACCAAACCAAACCAACCCAAACAACAGCAAAATATACTTGATCTCAGTTTTGTGGAGAAACTTGAACTACATTAAAACTGCCGTGGCTGTGCTTAACAGAAATGGGTGTCAGACAGTGCACACATGACAAATTGTAGAGGAGGAGAGCCCTGTGACACAGAATGAGCACTAGTCCAGTCAACTAAACCCAGACCCCAAACCACACAGCAGCTACAGTAGCAGACAGGACAATAGTAGTCCCCACTTCAGCTCTCTGTGTGTTCCAGAATTGAGGGGAGGATGGAGCTAATTAAGATATGTACAATACCTGGACCAAACTGCCTGCACTGGGGTTATTACACAGCGAGAAGCATGCCGGGAGACTTGAGGGATTAGAACCCACGGGAGAAAGATTGCAGTCTTGAGGACATTGCAACAGAAACTGCTAGTGAGGAAACACTGGAATGAGGGAAGTCATTCTGCTTTGGTAAGGCTCTGCTATAAAGACAACGACTGGCCTCATGCCGGGAGCATGTCACGGAAGCCACGTGTCTAATATGGGATTCAGGAAATCAAAGCCTGGAATGAACTCTTACAACCCAATGAGGAGACAAATGCTTAGATAACAAAAAGGCAAAATTCTAAACTATTTTGTCAGATACAAGGACAGCAGGTGAACACATGCAGAAGTATTGGACATCACCAGCGGTGAAGGAAGGATTTTAAAGCAAGGGTGACGGGGAATGTTCTGTGTATGTTTATCTTATTGATTGTTGAATAAAATACTGTTTGGCCAATGAGACAGCAAGTTAGACAGGACTAGGAGTCAAAGAGGATTCTGGAAAATGTAGTAGAGAAGTGGTGATCCAGGCAGGAAGTGACATAGCAAGGAGACTCATATTTAATGAAGGAGAAACAGGAAGCGTCCCTCTTTTCCCTTCTGCTCCTGCTCCAGAGGCACAATGTGATCCACAGGCAAGCAGGGACGCCAATAAGGCGTCCGATAAGATAAGTCTATAAAATATATAGATTTATGATAGTTAAGACTGAGCTAACAGATGAGAATCCCAGTCATTGGCCAAGCAGCTTTGAACCTAATACAAGTTTCTGTGTATTCATTTGGGCCTAACTCAGGCAGGCAGCTGGCGTAAAGCTCACACATGGTGGTGGGGCTCAGGCGGCTTTTGGCGGAAAGATTTATCGTAACACAAGGGGATCCCACTGAAGACCAGCTAGAGCAGCTGCATATGAAGGTGGTCGGCCCGTGTGGAGGAGACTGCTGGGAACGTGGGCTCTCAGCTCACTAGTAGAGGTCTGCTATAACAGCCACATTGGAATCAGTTTGGAAGTTTCTGAAAAAGTTAAACAGATCTGTTACTCAGCCACTTGATTTCATCCGCCAGAGAGAAGACGGTATATGGTTTAAGGGCTGACACAGACTCAAGGCAGCTTTATCAGATCTTATGTAACTGCACAGTCCTCAGTCGTCCTGTTGGCAAGTTGTGGCTCATTTGTATAGCAGGTTTCCTCTTTTCTCAGCAAGGCAAAGGATGAATTCTGGGTGCCTTGAATGGCACACAAAATTTAAAACACTTTTGCCGAGTAAAAAGCCAGCTGGAGCATGTCACCATTAATATAAAATTCTAGAAAATGTGAACTCTTGTGATGCACAGCAGCAGAGAGCGAGCAGCTCAAGGTTTTGCTCAAGAAAGAGATGGAGAGATTGGGCTGTGTGAGGTGGGGGGTGGAGAAGCGGTGAGAGAAAACCCACAGGTGACGGGTTCCAGGCATACGTGCCATCCTTACACCTCACCATACCTTTCTGTAAAACAAGAATTAGGTATCTAAGATTTCTTACTGTATTTTTGGTTGTGAGCCCTAGCCTTTAATGGCTGAGCCATCTCTCCAGCCCTAGATTTTTTATTGTAGCTGCCTCTGAGGATGATGGGAAAGAGCTCACAGGAAGATGAGTCAGGATTGCTGGCCCTCTGGTCCTTACACTGTGGGGCACACTCAGTGTGATGACAGCACGTGTGTATTTAAAACAATCTTGCTTATACGAACATGAGATAATATGTTTAGCGTGATATATTTATTATCTGACAGTAAAGGGAGATTCGGGATTCACACCACCTCCTAATTCTAAATTCCTAAGTGAGAGGATGCATGGCAGAGGGACACTGCAGGTGTCTGGAGAGTTCAGGAGGAGACTGGAGAGGATAGCGGGGGTTGGCTTCGATGCACACTACATGACTTGGGCACTTGTAGACATTGGGAGAGCACATGCAAGGGGAGGTGGGATTCTGTTCAGATTTCAGAAGAATCTGGAATTCTTTATGGAGCTCTGATGAGAAGGAATTATGCCAGAGTGTGTGTGTATATGTGTGTATGCGTGCGTGCGTGCGTGTGTGTGTGTGTGTGTGTGTGTGTGTGTGTGTGTGTGTGTGTGTGTGTGTGTCCATATTGGTGGAGTAATCTGTGGAGAGGGAGATGAGAGCTGTGGTGATGGTGAGAGAGGGATGGAGTCGAGACATTTCCAGAAAGATAGGAGAAAGCAAGAGAGGGTTGGCGTAGAAGCCAGAGGCAGGGAGCATTTTAAAGAAAGCTCAACTTTGACCCGGTACATTTTGCAGGTATTCCCCTACCAGCTCATTCGGCAGCAGCCTATGGTAGAACAGTCCCTAGGGCTGTGGTACTGGGGGTAGTGCCAACTGGGCTGGGATCAGCTCAGTAGGTGGAGAAGTGGGGTCCCTGGCGAGGGTTTCTCTAGTCTGTGTCTGGGCAGAGAGAAAGACCTGCTTTCACTCTGAAGAAAGAGACATCAGGGGCACTGGAGGGCAGAACAATGGGATGCCCAGAGATGGGAACCAGCAGAGGCAATCTTTTGCTAAGCATCTAAAAAATAGCCAATGGGCCTGAAAGTTTGGGTATAATTGCGTGTGTAGGAGATTGGATTTGGGAATACTCCACAGCTCCGGTTTTCTGAGTCAGGTTAAGAGTGGGGCTAACTTTTGAGACTGTATGAGAATTGAGACAGCTATTTCTGTCAGTCAAAGAAGGACCTGGAAAACAAAACCCAGCCAGCTAAAGTCCCCACAAAAATATTGCTAGGTTAAGCCGCTGTACATGACTGTCCAGCGTGTGTAACACACGGGTAGACACAACAGCCAGTGTGCACTATGCCCTGGGGAGTTGTGAAGTAAGGAACCCAAACAATCTTCCATGGAAGCCTTGGCTACAGGCTGGACTGAGGCAGGGAGCCACAGGCAGTAAGGGAGTCAGTAGCGGTGTGGTCTCTCTGTAAATGAATCTTCAGTCGATGTGACGCGTCTGGTGAGAGTGGACTTCTGTGAACTTGTTTTTCCTAGAGAGGCGAAATGATCTGGGTAGCAAAGGAGATGTCAGAGATGATGAAACAAACAACGGTGATTTCTGCTCTAGCTCATATCTCTGGTATTCCTAGTGTTCTTATCCCCCTTGGTGTCTGCCTCTCTCACAGAACCAGAAGCTCCATGAAGCAGGCAGCCTGGGCTACCTGGGGAGATTCTGTCGTTCTAAAGCACACAGCTTGGTGAGCGCGAGAGGTAGCGATGCCTTGGAGACATTTCACACTTCTGGGTTTTGAGTTTGGCGAGTGTGGGGTTTAGGGTAAATCTGGGGAGTTCTCTGCCTTTCTCTGCATGGGACTAATGCAAAAGGTCTTGTGAATTATGTCCTTTTCAAGGCTTTGTTTCAGATTTGGGATTTGGTGTAGAATACGCTGTGCCTAACAGTGCATACTGTACGTGTACCCAGTGTCTACACTGAGCTTCGTGACCCTGAATGATACCTTTATACCTGCGCTTTATTTGAAATGAAGAGAAAAACCTAGGAGTTATGGGAAAGTTCATCGTTTCTAATGCCAGAGCCAGGACTGGCACCCAGTGAGGACTCCACGAACACTTGCTGTGTGTATTGACAGGGCTTCATGGACAGAACTCGCGTCATCCGTGTTAGGGACCCAGGAGAGACGCACTGTGTATTGATGGAGTGTCACGGACCGGTGAATCGGGAATGAAGCGTGCCTGGCTGAGATCCGCCCCGTGAAGTGACGTGAAGTGACGTGTCCTTAGACATGAAGTGGGCGGTGGTAAGGGGGCGGGAAAGAGAAGGAAAATCAGGTGCTCGTGGCCTAGGTCTGGCAGGCGTAACTGGGAAGAAAGTTCCTCGGGAGCGTGCTAGGCACTGATGCTCAGTGCTGAGAGTCCTGAGCAAATGACAGTGGCCGACTGGAGAGAGAGAGTGGGAAACAGGTGACTTAAACCCCGAAGAGGAAAGGACCTCAGCAGGGGGAGGAAGGGAAGAGTTCTAGACGGCTTGGTTGTTACTGAAGACGGTACAGAGGAGTTCAGTCTGGCAGCTGTTCTCTTTGCAGTGAGGGGCTGTAGCTAGGTTCTTTGCCACCAGCAACATACTTATTTTTTTATTCGTGATACATAGTTGGCTGTTTCAATAAGGATTTGATATTATAAGAAAATTACAGTGTTATAGAAGATTAATCTCTTGGATTTTATCCTGTGGCAGATACCGTTTCTCCATTCCCAAGGAAAGATTATCTTGTTAACCCCAGAACCGTGACCAGGGGAACAAGAAAGAAATGTTTCCACAAGGCAGTTTCATAAACAACCTACCCATAAGCTGTGGGTAGGTTGATGGCTTCGTTAGCTCGGCTGTGGAGGATCCCATCACAGTGGCTCCGCCCTGCGTTTGCCTCCCCAGGAGATGCTCTTTGCGGTATATTAGCATGTCTCTACCTCACACTGGCAGCCCTGTCTGTGCCTCCTCACATCTCTGTGTCCTTAAAGGTGCCCAGGTTTCCCCTGCCTTGCCTTCATTCCCTCTGCAGCTCTGTGTAGAGGGGTCTGCTCAGGGACCCCCCAAGACCTCAGAACAGAGCCTGTCGACCCGATTTTGAGACCCCGGGGCCATTTCACCCTGTAGATACTCTTGCTGCTCATGCACATGTAGGCTGGCCCTTTGTGGAACGCCTCCTTCCTCATCTTCATTAGGAATGACTCCTTAATTTAACCCTTCTATGTCCTGTGTGGCACCTTGTACATTCAGATAGTAACTTGCTAAGCTCTGCTCGTGTCTGTGAGTTTGCCTGTGTGTCTGTTCATGCGTGCGTGTTTGCATGTGTGTGTGTGCGTGCTTCAATGCTTTCTGTTTCTCCTACTGGAGGAGGGTAAGGACTGTGGAAGTGGAGACCTTTTGATTTGACATTGAACTCAGGGCCAGGCTCTAGAACATGGAGCCACCCACACATGGGTCTTTCAAGTGTTTGTCAGTTGTTCTAATGTCTTTTTCAAAATGATAAAGACTCCTGTGCCATGTAGTGGTTGTCGTGACAAAATGATGGGTGTAGATCACTTAGCCTGGTGTTTGTCATGCAAATTGGTAGTCTAGGTGAGAGGCACTGAGTAGCTGGGCTTTGGCCTAGGTCCTGACCTGCCTTCCTGGGCACTCTGGGAGGAGGAGGGCTCCAGAATGCGTGTGCAGGGGGACAGGGACTCCTACTTATACCTCGATTTTGTTTTTGTGTCTCTGTGGCTTGGTGGTCCTCCCCTCACTGGACCCTGGTTTCAGAAGCATGCTGTAGTCCCTTAGAGCAGGTTCCACACGGCTGGGTTACTATTTGCCGGTCTTCCTTTTTAAAACTCTTGCCCATACCTGTGAGCCCACTGGTTCACAGTGTCTCTTAAGAATGTATATCATAATGTCACTAGGGCCTGGTTTTGTGCACAGAATAAAATTATTTTTGCTGCAGCTCGGAACACTCCAGAATAATGACCAAATAAATCCTGTCATGGGCAGCAGAGGACCTTCCTGTGGCAGATCTGCAGAGTGCCAATATGTCAGAAGCCTAGAAGGTCTCCTAACCCTCCACCTCAGCATCTGAACAACCTTCCCTCTGGTTGCTTGCTTAGTCTTTTTAGCTCAAGTGTTGCATTCGGCCTCCAGGAGTATGTAACCCGCCCCATCTTGGGGAGAAAGAAGGTATCATGGGATCTGAAGGATAGGGCCTCTGTTAAACAAGCACTCACCCCTGTATGTGAGTTGGATAATCTACAGGTGATCCATAGGTTGAGATCAGTGAGGGAAGACCCCCCCCCCCAGGAAGGGGACTCAGGATTTTGAGGAAAGCAGAGAGGGGAAGGCTGGGACCTCAGAAAGGTTTGAAGGGCTGAAGCTGACGGAGGGAGCCAGTGTTGGAGCTTCCAAGGTCAGAAAGCAGCTAGACCTTGGGGTCTCGTGCGTGCGTGCATGTGTGCGTGCGTGCGTGCGTGCGTGCGTGCGTGCGTGTGTGTGTGTATGTGTGTGTGTGTGTGTGTGTGTGTGTCACAGACCAGCTGACTGCTTGGCTGTCTTCAGTGGCTCTAGCAGTCCCAGGAGAACTCATGCTGTCTTCTCCTCTCTTTCTAAACACCCAAATCACACTACAGTATTAAAGAAATTGTGCATTGCATATCCCCCTAGCCTAGGAGTCATCCATCTGTGGCCTGTAGTCCAGAGTTGTTGTTGTACAGCCTAGGAGCTAAGAATAGATGGTCACACTTTAAAGAGTTTAATAAACTCATGAAAGAATACTACTTTGTGATATTAGAAAATTATACAGAATCCAAATCTCAGTGTTTATAAAGGAAGTTCTGTGAGGACAGTGGCATATCCCTTTGTTTATATCTTGCCCACTTTTTTTTGCTCCGGGGACCTAAGGGCTGAGTGGAAATGCCATACAGCTGTTTCACTGCGAAGGCTGAAGACTCTGGGGAATCTGTCTCTTTCAGACAACACTTGCTGACCCCAGCCCTAGAGCAATGATTTTTCATTTTTTCCCATTTCCTTCCAGTCTTTAGCTAAAAAGCACACATAATTTATGTACTTGTACATATTATATATACAGAGTGCCTCACTGAGCCGTAAACCCTTTTCTTGTAATAGTCACCGTAATTATAATTTTAATGAGCTTGTATTTGTATAGTGCTTTGAAATATAAAAGAATGCTTCATAACCATAATCTTGGTTTATTATCACAACCACCCACATGGGAGGAGGGAACACTCATTTCACAAACGTGCATATGATTAAGCCATGTGCTGGGCCCCCACAGAGACCCAGAATAAAGCTAGGATTTGACCGAATCCTCCTTCATGTTACTTTACTGATAACTGTGTAGTATTTTCCCAAGTTAATACAAGTCTTATTCTTTCTATTTTTCTTATCTTTGTGTGTGTGTGTGTGTGTGTGTGTGTGTGTGTGTGTGTGTGTGATGTGTGTGGGTATGTATGTATGTATGTATGTATGTATGTGTGTGTGTGTGTGTGTGTTCTTGCGTGTGTATGGAGGTGTGTGTTTGGAACCCTGAGGTTAATGTCAGGATCCATCCTCACTTTTCCACCTTATTGAATCAGGGTCTCTCAATAAAACCCAGAGCTTATCCATATGACTGGTCTTAACAGCCAGTTTGTTCTGGGCATCCCCTGCTCCCCATTCCAAGGTTGGAAATATGGACAGGACAGTATATCTACCTGGTGTTCATTTGGTTTCTGGGGATCTGAACTCTGATCTTCACCTGTGCAGCACTTGAACCTCTGGGTCATTGCCTCAGCCCAATGGAGGCATCTTTTCTTTTCTTTTTTTTTTCCATTTTTAATTTGAATTAGAAACAAGATTGTTGTACATGTCAATCCCAGTTCCCTGTCCATCCGCTCCTCCCTTACCCCCCTCAACTAAAACCCTACCTATCACATATCCTTTCTGCTCCCCAGGGAAGGTGAGGCCTTCCACAGGGGGTCTTCAGAGTCTGTCACATCCTTAGGGGTAAGGCCTAGGCCCACCACCGTGTGTCTTGGCTCAGGAAGTATCCCTCTATGTGGAATGGGCTCCCAAAGTCCACACCTTTGCTAGGGATAAGTACTGAACTACTACACAAGGCCCCATGGATTTCCAAGGTCTCCTTACTGACACCCATGTTCCTGGGGTCTGGATCAGTCCTGTGCTGGTTTCCCAGCTATCAGTCCGGGGACCAAGAGCTCTCCATTGTTCAGGTCAGCTGTTTCTGTGGGTTTCACCAGTCTTGTCTGGACCCCTTGGCTCTTCACTTCTTCTCTGCAACTGGATTCCAGTTCAGTTCAAGGTTTAGCTGTGGGTATCTGTTTCTACTTCCACCAGCTGCTGGATGAAGGCTATAGGATGGCATATAAGTCAGTCATCAATCTCATCATCAGGGGAGGGCATTTAAGGTAGCCTCTCCTCTGTTGCTTAGATTGTTAGTTGGTGTTATCTTTGTAGATCTCCAGACATTTCCCTAGTGCCTGATTTCTCTTTAAACCTAAAATGTCTCCATTATGGTATCTCTTACCTTGTTTTCTTCTATTCTTCCCCGACTCAACCTTTCTGCTCCCTCATGTCCTCCTCACCCCTCCTCTTCTCCCCTTCTCATTCTCCTAGCTCCCTCTCCCCTCCCCCATGCTCCCAATTTGCTCAGGGGATCTTGTCCCTTTCCCCTTCTCCAGGGGACCATGTATGTCTCTCTTAGAGTCCTCCTTGTTACCTAGCTTCTCTGGCAGTGTAGATTGTAGGCTGGTAATCCTTTGGTCTATGTCTAAGATCCATATATGAGTGAGTACATACCCTGTTTTTCTTTTTGTGATTGGGTTACCTCACTCAGGAGGGTTTCTTCTAGTTCCATCTATTTGCCTTCCAATTTCAAGATTCCATTGTTTTTTTTTTTTTTTCTTTTTCTGCTGAGTAGTACTTAATTGTGTAAATACCACATTTTCTCTATCCATTCTTCAGTTGAGGGGCTTCTAGGATGCTTCCAGGTTCTGGCTATCACAAATAATGCTGCTATGAATATCATTGAACAGATGTCCTTGTTGTATGAATGTGCTTCTTTTGGGTATATGCCTAATAGTGGAATTGTTGGATCTTGTGGTAGACTGATTCCCATTTTCCTGACATACTGATTTCCAAAGTAGTTGGCACTCCCACCAGCAGTGGAGTGTTCCCCTTTTTCCATATCATCTCCAGCATAAACTGTCATTGGTGTTTTTTATTTTAGCCAAGATCCCTTCCCTTCTCTGAGCAATAGTGACTCATCTGGGGTCAGGTCAGGTTGAGACTCTTGGGAACCTTTGAGTGTTACACAGTGAGCTACTCTGAAGGCTGAAGCCAGCTCCCATCTGTTGGGCCTAGCATGCAGGGAAATCTATCTACTGAGTGATGGTAACTATCTGTACTTTACTTCTAGAGCCCCCAGAAAGGCTTGAGGGTCACAGAAGAGAGCCCTATACATGTTGGTTCCTTCAGGGATGAAATGGCAGGGTGATTCTTCTTACCCACCATTTTCCCTGTGCTTTTGGGAGGAATGGCTTCTTCGATCTTGAGAGCCTTCAAGATCGGCAGCATCAAAACCTTGAGTGATAAGAAAGCAAAACATGAACTGTCATCCTATGTGGAAAGTCCTTCTTACCTAAACCTCAGGTACCCAAGATCCCTTTCGCTCCTTTGCCTTTCTGGGCTAGGTCTGTCCCTATGGACTCCTCTTCAGGGCCCAGCCTTGGTCTTTCCATGGTCATGAAGAAGTATGTCCCATGGCTTGCCAAGTGCTTTTCTTTAGAGTGCTCTGCCCCTCACATCTGACATGTGTGATGGTTTCTGGGCTTTGGTGGTACTTCAGTGTTACTGGAGTTGTTTGGGTGGGAACATGGGTGCTGGGAGCCCTACGGAGGTAGGCTTAGCCACAATTCTCAACAAGCTAATTAGAGAGAAGAGGGAAAGAAAAGCAGAGGAGGGAAACTTATTTGGTGTGGCCACAGTGGGAAAAGGAACGAAGAAAGAGAGTCTTGGCAAAGAGGGACTTGGCATGAGGTTTAGTTTACATGGAAGCCAAGGGTATGATAAGCAGTCCTGTCAGGTGTGGTCTTGCCCATTGTAGATTATCTCCTGCTAAGTGGTAGACAAATTGTCAGAACCATATGAAATGTCTTCCTGGGGGACAATCTCCCCTTGTGGCTGGAACCAAGATCCAGTCTTCTCCTTCTGTCACCATGAGACTTTTAGGGGGAAGTTCTGGTTTCTTGGGGACCATTGTTTCAATAGATTGACAGCCAAGGGCAGGACACAGTGTCTCTCTAAAATATCTTTATTTTTGCTAGGATAGTTACATTATCACCTCAGTCAAATCCCCATGGACACAACCCGGGGGTTCAGGCTGCTGATCTGCACTTGGCAGTACCACACTCCTTCTTACATTTCAGGCACCCAATCACCCATCTAAACAAGCTGGCGGAATCCCCCTCCTCTGCCCATCCCGCAGGGGACCTGTGCCATCAATTCCCAGTGCTTGGTAGGAGGCTGCCTGTTTGGGGGCTCCTGCTTGCCTTCCTGCCCGCACCTTGGTCTTCAGTCAGGATCAAACAGGTTGGAGTGGCTTATGTTCAGACAGTGCATGTATGAGGCTTTTAAATCCAAAGAGACCGCATAAAGAACCATCCATGCCTCTCCACTGCCTCCTAGAAGGATGCTTTCCCAATCTCAGGATGGTTTTGTATGAAGAGCTCTAGCCAGTGAGTGATAAAGGACCAGTGTTCTCCTCAGGTCACAGACCTGGGACATCTGTGTCTGTGACTTTTAGGAAAATCACTTGGCTTTTCAGCCACACCAGACTCAGACCTGTATTGTCCCTGAGATTTTGAATCAAATTAGCCTAAAGAGAATTAAAGCCACGGCTCACACAGCTGTAGCGTTCAGACCACAGGGCACAGCATGGCTCCCCAGACTACATGGATTCATCTTTCTTTCTTAGAAGAAGAAAACTGAACCTAGCATCCTGAGCAATGGACGCGCTACTTGATAAAACCAGAGTTTCTGTCTCTTCTCCTTTGGATGTTTTGGTCAGCACAAAGAGTTTATTTCCGGTTTCTCCAGAAGGGAAAGCTTGACAGTGTCAATTCACAAGGGAGCGAGCACGCAGTGTGCTTATGTTTCTGAGAAAGCGCAAAGGAAGTCCAGTTTTAAGCAACGATTTCTAAACTTCCTCCAGTGACTGTTCTCTGCAGGGACGGCACTTTTGCCTCCTGGATGACGTTACTGGACATTATTAGAGGGGTGCAGGAGATCCCATTCTTGGTTTGAAGCTCCTTTAGGGCTCTCAGAAGCCACATCCTTCCTGAATATGGTCAGCAGACCTTTGGATGAGCCAGGAGAGGTCTCCTGTGTGCACAACCTCATGCCCGACCAGACTCGATCACACAGTGGCAGGTGATTTGCCCCCCCCCACCCCCATGCAGCTTGCATTCTGCTTGCTTTGGGCCTGACTGCAGGCAGTGTGAGGGCAGCTCCTTGTTTTCCATCATTGCTCAGTCTAGGGCATGTCTTCCTGTCCTAGGTTCAGGAAATATTCGCTGGATTGAGTTAAATACGGCTGAAATACAATGTTGAAATGAGGAAGGGGAGGCAAATTAAATTTTGGCTTCAGAGAGCAACTTCCATTGAAGCCTGGTAAAAACCAATTTACTCCATTATCGGCAGAAACAGCCGTGAGTTCTCAGAGTGTGGAGCTTTCATGGAACATTCTTGAAGTCGTTTTTTTTTTTTTTTTTTTTTTTTAAGACAACACACAGGCAGTTTCTGTTAATAAAGTAGTAAATCTTCATATTAGGCAGGCTCCCACAGAGAAGAGCCAGTGGCAACTGGGAATGGGATGCATACTTGCTTACCATTGCCAGCACTGCATGCATGGGTGTGTTGCAGCATGCCTAGTATCCGTCACTTCAGAGGCAGAGACAGGAAGATCAGGAGTTCAAGACCATTCTTGGCTACATACTGAGTTCAAGTCCAGACTGTGCTACAATGAGATGAGAGAGGAAGGGTTGGGGAAAGAGAGAGTCCTCCAGTGGAAAAGTCACGTTATATATGTAAATATACATACAGGAACATCCCACACGCACGCGCACTCTCACACACGTCAGGCTGACTCACATGATCATCGCGGCTGCCTACCAGCTACAGAAACAGGGAGGCTGTTTTATGGCTTTGTTCAAGAGGTCAGAAGTCTCAGAGAGACCCAAGGTATAACCCCCACTCCCCTGGCCTGGGACCAAAGTACTGAGAAGCCACTACCCAGGGCCCCTAGTGCAAATCTGAGTTGAAGGTCAAAGATCATTGGTCCAGGCCCCAGAGTGGCATTGGACAGCACACCTGCTAGGAAAGGAACCGCTAGAGGGGAGGACATAGCTTTCCTTTCTTTTCTTCCTGTTCACTTTTCATTCATTCAGGTCCTTAGTCTATTGGTTGGTGCTGCCCAGAGTCCGAGTCACTCAGCTCACTGGCCCGCATGCCATTGTCTCTGCAGACAGCTCAGACACACCCAGCTGGATACTTCAGACACCCCTCGACCTGGCAACTGGACACCCCACAGTAGCATCGCAATCCTTTTAACAGAGGTTCATCACAACCTAGGTTTTCATTCAACAGACGCTGACAGACTGTCCGTGAGGAGCTAGGGCTATGGAGATAGGAGATTGAAGATGGAGTCTGTGGCACTGGTCACTACCTTTGCATTCATGTCCTCTTCTGTAAATAGGTGTATGATGGACTCCCCTGGGAAGGAAGGGTCAAGGAATCGGTGAGATGATATCCCTGATGTCCTCAGGGCCTGGAGGCTAATAGTGAAAAATCTTTTCTCCCTGGCAGTGTCCTCCCAGACCTCAAGGGCATGTCAGTCTATGGCAGAGTGACAGAGTGTGATATGCCCTTCACACCTCAGGGTGCTTTGTATGGCCATCACTTCTTTCTGGAACTTGTTTTTCATAGACAGTCTCATGGCTCACACCCTTGTCTACCCTGGGCCCTGTGAATACCTGAGTGACACTGGTTGGCCACTTTCCTCGTATGTCTGTTTATTTCTTACACCATCTCACAGTAGCTCTGACTTAAGAGTTTTATTCTATTGTCTGTCTTTCTTAATTGGAAGTCCTAGAAGGGTAAAAGTTTGGGTTTGGTCTGTCACCAGGGCTTGAGTTATAAGTAGGGGCTCAATAAGGATTTGTTCAGCTTGGCATGGTACAGCCTTCCTATCCTGTCTCCTTTGGGGACTGAGGCAGGAGGGTTCCAAGTTGGAGGCTTCTCTGACCTGCAGAATAAGTTCAGGGCCAGCCTAGACAACTTAATGAGATTACATCTCAAGCTAAAAAGTGAAAGGAGGCTGAGGTACAGTGCACTGAGACAGTGCTAACCTCCAGATTGGCTGAAGAGTGATTGGACCCCCATTCATGGAGGCTTGGTGGGAGGTGGACACAGCAACCTGGACAGAGGCAGTATTCATCATTGTGAGTGCTAAGTCACTCTTGTTTGGAGAGATGCAAGCTTGGAGCCTAGAACTCACTGTTCTTCACCTCAGAGTTTGAGGGAGAGTAATAGGGAAAGCCAGCATTGATAGAAAGCCACATAAACAAGGTGCCAGGCAGGCACAGTCCATCAAAGATGCCAGGTCATAGACCTTGCCACGTGATGGCAGGGAAGGGGCCTCCCAAGCAATGGGGGTGGAAGATGATACCAAGAATATTTTATAGTTCTAATATGCCATGACCACCATGGTGTCCCCCTGCAGATCTGGGAGCCTGGTGAGATTATCTAAAAACATAGCATTTCAGTAATGGAATGGCATCAGTCTGTGACTTTAGTGTCGATGCCTATGGTAGGAAAAAAAATGTTATCAAGCAGAGAATTGGTGGATCTAGTTAGGAGAGAAGGCAGGGGGCTACAGAGATGGCTCAGTGTGCAAACATGAGGACTTGAGTTTGGGTCAGAGTGCTCAGATAAAGAAGAAAACCGGGCACAGCTGTGTGTACCTGTAACTCAGCACAGTTGGAGCACCAGGGCTTCCTGGCTGTTCCAGCTTCAGTAGGAGACCCTGACTCAAAGGAATACAGTGGAAAGCAGTGGAGCAGGACACCTGATTTCCTCATGTGGCCTCAGCACGCATGCACCCACCCCTGTGCATACGCCTCTACCTCCCTAACACACACACACACACACACACACACACACACACACTTGGGGCGGGGGATGGTGAAGACAAACCTAAGTGAATGGTTCGTTTGGGCTGCACATCACATGATGACTCTGAAAAGCCCACCAGGTGTCCATCTCGATTTGGGTCGATCAGTGATCAGTGCTATCACACAGGGGCCACTGAGATTTCCAGTCTGCCGCTGGGCTAGTTGCGGCTTTCTGGGACGAAGCTCAGTAGCTTCTATTCTTCCGCTCCTCTGTTCTCGTTGGCCCACCTGGAAACTCCTGGCCCTTCTTAATGTCAAGATTCCTATCAAGCATCCAGAATGCAGCACGAGATGGTTTTTCTGCTGCAATGGGTCTCTGGGGAAACCCGATTCTCTAGCCCATCGTGATGTCGTGTTTTCGTGAACTCAAATAAAAAGAGAAATTTGGAGGGTTCTGTTTTATTTATCTCATGTACTGAACTTCAGGAATGTGGGGGTGTGTGGGGACCAAGATAATAGCTTGAGTTGCTTTGGAACAGCCAGGATTCCAGCTGCTGATGTGTTAAAGAGAATTTATCCCAACACTGAGCAATGGCATACCACTGTACAGAGAGACAGCAGTGATGTGCCAGACCCTCCACAGAGCGAGGAAGAAGCAGCTTGCCCTAATCGTCAGTTGAGGAGCTTTCTCAGACTCCTTCTGAACATGTGCTCTAGACTTGGGGTAGTGTCTTCGATCCCAAAATGAGGGGTGACACTGTTCAACCCACTTGTTTCCAGCCTGCACGACTGGTGAATGGTGGCTTCTATCTTTGGGAAGGTGTACTTCCTGGTGACATTTTGGGGACTGAGGATTTTATCACACAGGCAGTCATGCCCAACTGGTAATGGACACAGAGCACTGTGGACTAGTGGAGGAATTGGGGACAGGTTCTGACTTGAGGGTCATCATAGAAGCCTCATGGTGGAGTCACCCACAAGCCTGAAGGATGGTTAGATGACCAGATGGTCAGCCTGACGAGGCACCACGTGTACCTATCTTTCAAACAGACGTGTGAGCCGTTTGGAGCATACATATATATGGTTAAAACACGGCATGGCCTCTGAGTGGCAGTTGGATGTCTACTGGTGGCCATTGTGATGGAAGAGGAAGGGGCAGGGATGTAGCAGGAGGGTCAGAGAGGTGACGTAGCCCACTGATGGCTTGTGAGTGATTGCCTGTGGTGGAGTGGTGCATCTGATTTGTGGGAGAGGACAAAGGGGGCGTCGAGGAGAGGCAGGCCACCCGTGGGGGCCTCTGGACTACTGA
Organism: Cricetulus griseus; assembly: GCF_003668045.3. Lineage (NCBI taxonomy): Eukaryota > Metazoa > Chordata > Mammalia > Rodentia > Cricetidae > Cricetulus > Cricetulus griseus. The sequence goes on along the minus strand of NC_048598.1, from coordinate 2,819,034 downwards.
GAGTTTCTTTGAACTGAACTTGCACCAGGAGAAATGAGAAGGCGGTTTTGCCCTGGGAAGCAAGCTTTTCTTTGAATTGGTTTCAGGGACCCTCAGGAGGAGGTATCGAGTGGGTGGCTGTGTACGTGATGTTTGATTTCTGACTCATCCCAAAGACTCCTTTGCCTCCCAAAATATCTCCTTCGTGGCAGCTGTAGATGCTGCTCACTCCATTTCTGGAAGCTGTTGGGGCACAGGTGCCTCTGCAGAGAGATCTCCCCTTACCCTGTCAGCTGACCCCTATGAGGTCCTTGTCCACTCTTGTGTGCAAGGTTGATCAAGAGAGAGAAGAGAACACGGAGAGGAATGGCTGTGCTGATGTGAACTTTGTAAATAGATGAGAAACCATCACATCTGTAGCACTTCTACCTCTGCAAAGGCTGACTATTTGTTCTGTTATATTTATTTTGTGGCACTGGAAATAAAAGTCAGGGCTCCTCACAAGCCTTCTGCCATTGAGCTACATTCCCAGCCTTGCTTTATTTTTCTGAGGAGGCAACAAATCCCACTGCTCCCGCCCTGCTCTTTGTACAGCCTCATTTGGGGTCTGCCTGGATGGGCCCCTGGAGCTGGTAGGAAAGGGAAACACAGTTCAGTGCTTATTTCAGAGATTTCTTCCTTATCCACACACTTACAACTTAAGTTAGCTTCGGTTGAGCTCCCACGCAGCACTTTAGGGACCTAGGCTTGTTTAGGGTATAGCTTCAAGATCACACAGACTTACCTGAAGACAGAAACAGACAAAGCAAAATTCCCTGGAAGTGACATCCACAAGGACTCAGGTAGATGGACAGAGCCTGAGAAATACAGTTTAGTGATGAATGCTTGAAGAGAAGTGAGCCCCGGGTGACTCCTTACACAGGCATGGGGAAGAAGCATTTGCTCCTTTTCCTTCTCCTGTCATAAGTTGGCCCTGGGGCTTTAGGAGGATGAGAGAGTCGTGGAGGTACAGAAACTGCCTAGTGGTTGGAAAAGAGAGGAACCCTGCATCGCCCGTGGTGAAGGGCAACATCTTTCCTTGGGTTCTTACTAGGTAAAGGCTGACAGAGTCTTGACGCAAAGAAACATCTGTGTTGTTTGCTTTCTAGGCTGTTTTTAGGGGAAGTGGGAAAAGCTAATGGGGATTCCCAACACACACATCTCAGAATGATATAGGAATTGGGTGGGGAGGGTCCAAGTGCTGTGGCATCTGTTGTGTACCTCGAGTCCCTGTGGGGGTGGGGGGTGCTGGGAGCTGGTAGGTTAGTGTTTGTGGAAGGCTGTGTGGTGCTCTGGGTCACCCCCTCCTTGTTTACACAAGGACACAAGCAGGTCACTGAAGTGTCCAAATGGACACACGTGGCCCAGATTTCCACCTCGTGCTCTTTACAGACCACTGTGGTTTAGTTCAGGGAGAGGGAGAGAGGGAGAGAGAGAGAGAGAGAGAGAGAGAGAGAGAGAGAGAGAGAGAGAGAGAGAGACCCTGGTGATCTTTACATACCACTGTGGTTTAGTCCAGCTTCCTGGACTGACTGACTGACTGACTGACTGACTGACTGACTGACTGACTGACTGACTGTGTGTGTGTGTGTGTGTGTGTACGTGTGTACTTGTTAGTGTCTGACTGTATATACCCCAGCCTCACAGAAGTAAAGACCTTCCCAACAGAATCTCAACTCTTTATTCGTCCAGGCTTCCTTTCTTTACTTCTTCCTCTTTAATTTCTTCTTGTTTATTGTTTGTTTTTTTAAAGCAGGTCTCACTATGCAACCTTGGCTGGCCTGGAACTCACTATGTAGACCAGGCTAGCCTCTAATTCTAATCTCAGCTGGTGCTGAGGTTAAAGGTGTGCACCTCAGCATTTCTTAATCCATTTTAATTTTAGATGTCTTTTACTAATTATTAAAAATTAATGATTATGACAGAAACCAGGTATGTGTATGCACTTATAACTAAATAGGTGAAAATAGAATAAAAAAAACAGCCTGTGGTTCCTGATTGCTTTCTAATGCACACATATTTATTTTCCTATGTGCAATGCAGTGTTTATATAATTCATTGCCACATGAAATAAATATGATACAACTCAAACATTTCATATTGTATAATATGAAATATTATACAACCCTTGAAAGTTTTCTTAAAATAACTAGTGGTACAGAAAGATGCATATATTTGTTCTCATCTATAATAACTCTATTTGCTTTGTTTATTTTTTAATCAAGTCATAAAACACTGAATAGAAATCTCTATTCTGTATGCCTTGGAATAGAATTCAAATTTGAAAGGGATGGAGAAGAGATGGCTGAGCAGTTAAGAGCTGTAGCTGCTCTTATAGAGGATGCAGGCCTGGTTCCCACAATGCACTTGGCCATTTGCAATTGCCTCCCAGGGACCTGAAATTTCCCTTCTGGTCTTTTCAGGCACAAGGCAAGTACCTGGTACACATATATAGCTGCAGATAAAATATTCATACACATAAAATCAAAATAAACAATATATTTTTTAAAAAAAGATTCTAAGTATTTTTTAAGGGTTGTATAATATTGCATGTCATGGAAATGTACAAGATGCTTAAACCGATGGCAGTGGCGGGGCCGCGGGACGGAGCGTTAGCTGTGTTCTTTCTCTCTGAAACTGTGTCCATCCCCTTCCAGGGCATCAGCAGCCTGTTCAGTTCTCTGAAAGTTGTGCGGCTGCTCCGTCTTGGGCGAGTGGCCCGCAAGCTGGACCATTACATCGAGTATGGAGCTGCGGTACTGGTCTTGTTGGTGTGCGTGTTTGGGCTGGCTGCCCATTGGATGGCCTGCATCTGGTACAGCATTGGGGACTACGAGATCTTTGACGAAGACACCAAGACGATCCGCAACAATAGCTGGCTCTACCAACTGGCGATGGATATTGGCACTCCATACCAGTTTAATGGGTCTGGCTCGGGGAAGTGGGAAGGTGGGCCAAGCAAGAATTCTGTCTACATCTCCTCGCTATACTTCACCATGACCAGCCTCACCAGCGTGGGCTTTGGGAACATTGCCCCATCCACAGACATTGAGAAGATCTTCGCGGTGGCCATCATGATGATTGGCTGTGAGTATGGCACTCGGGGTGGATCCAGGGAACTTGCCTGGTGGCCCGTCCTGCTGCAGGCTGATAATGGAGCAGGGGTTGTTCCACTAGCAGGATCAAGGGATGGGTACTTAAGATGATCCATGGATGTGTTTTCTCCTGAAGACTAGGGTTATGGTATTCTTGATCTTTAAATCACTGAGAAACAAATTTAAGTAGTGTAAGAGAGGACTGAGGCTGTATCTCAGTGGGTAAAGTGCTCGCCTAGCATGCAGGAAGCCTTGGGTTCAAACTCCAGCACCATACAAACTGGGTATGGTAGAAATGTGGGTAAACTCAGAATTCAGGGACTGATGGCAGGACAATCAGGAGTTCAAGGTCATCTTTGGCTGGGTAGAAAGTACTAGGCCAGCCTGGGCTGCATGAGACCCTGTTAGGAGAAAGAAAGGGAGAAGAGGAAAGGGAGGAGAAATGGGAGAGGGAAGGAGAGAGAGTCAACTATTACTACTTCCTGGTGCCTTCACCAGTCTGCTTTTTCTATGTATACCCAGTCATCTGGATACTTGATTTTTATTAAGTTTGGAAAGAGAGACTGTTTCATAAACAGTTATGCTGAGATCACCGAGCCATGGCAGGTTCTGTCCGTTTTAGTCTCAAAACAGTGAGTGTGGTGTTTCGATGACACAGTGAAATGGTCACAGCACAGCCAAGTCGATGACTATCTTATTATTTTCTTGATGAGAACACTTTCGTGAACACTCGGCAGGCATCTAATGTGTGTCTTGTGCCATGTGTTGGTTTAAACACAGCTTAGATCTGCATAGTCCAACCTGATAGGAGAAAGCAGCGTCTGAGAGAAGAACTTAGGCTGTCTCTGCCATCTTTACATGGGCTGTGTGTTAGACTGCGGGCACTGCGGAAGCTCGGGGTGAAATGAAATATTCTACTACAATTACTATCCTCCTCAGGGTTTCCAAGGGAAAAGTTTATTTCCCTGGGGTAGCTAGTCTGAGTCATGGCTTCCTTCCTCCGTACCCTTCCTTCCTTGCCCCTCCTCACCCTGTTTTCTTTTTTTGAAGATCAGGCCTTGCAATGTAGCCCAGAATGAGTTGGAACTCACTGTGTAGCGTAGGCTAGCTACAAACTCCTGCCAATCCTCTTGCCTCAGCCTACCTGAGTGCTGGGATTGTAGACCTGAGTTATAATCGTTCCCAACTAAGATCAATATTTTCTTGTCTGATGTTTGGTGGAGAAGTCTCCATGCTTGATATACAAGACAGACAGACAGACAGACAGACAGACAGACAGACACACACACACACACACACACACACACACACACAGAGAGAGAGAGAGAGAGAGAGAGAGAGAGAGAGAGAGAGAGAGAGATTAATGGGATACTGCTCCAGCATTGAATACCCCCCTAGTTCGTTCTTGAGACAAGTGCTTAAGTCTGAGTCATTTTACCACTGACAAGCGTGTGGTTGTTGCTGTAGCAGAGTCTAGAAAGTGCCTTTGGCTGAGGGAATTGGCCTCCCTTTGTCCCAGGAGGTCCTAGAGTGGTGGGAACCTGCCTGACTGGAAACATCAGTGAGCCTGGGTGGTTGGCACTCATGTTGCCAGGGTATCTATCGTGCCGTGTTGGTGCTTCAGTGACAGAGGACATGGGGCAGGCCATACTGTGGAAGCGTCCATTTGCAGTGGTCTGATCAGGCAGAGAGCTCATACCCAGAGCCCACAGACCGTGCTTCCTCTTCTTGGATATGGTCCTTCAAGGTGACATTGATGAGTGAATGGTTGACACCCTTTGCCTACTGGTTGAGAGATCCAGATCTCGGGTAGACTTTGTCACCACACATTGTCCTGTCTGCTATTCCCCACCAGCTTCTTGTAGCTCCCTCCTCATGCCCGACGCAGGCAGATTCCTGAGACTAAAGGGGTAATTGATTCTGAGAACTGGGTGCTGCTGGTGTAGCTGTTGCGTTTCCTCCTTATTTTAAAGTGAGGTTTAATAGAGATGATAGCCTGGCCATGGGAAGCTAGTGAAGGATCCGTGGGTGGCTAATTGCTTCAGTTTAATTAGAACTTGGGGTGCCTTCTCATGTCTCAGGCAAGGATTTAAGACTTTTTCTTCTAGAAGGGGTTTCAGCCTCAACTGCACTAGTTTCTAGTCAGGGCTTGCAGCTTACAAACAGAATGAAACTCCAGTGCTGGGGATCACACTTAGCGCCTTCCACACGCTAAGCATGCTCTCCACCACAGAGCTGCTTCCCAGCCTGCTCCCAGAATTTTTGTGAGCCTCGGAGTACAGAATAATCAAAGTGAGATGCCATGCATAGGGCCCGGCTTCCTTCCCTTCCGGGGAGATGGACGTCCCGTTATAGCCATTACCAAGAATTCGCTGAGTGGCCAGTTAGAAACAGCCCCATTTTGCAGTCTCAGAAGGCTTTCAGGGCTTCTTTACAGTTTGTCACCTAGAAGAAGAAGAAAAAAGTCCTTGGGGCATGCAATGAAGACAACCGTGTCTCCTGCCCCAAACTATTCTCCCATGTTATTTCCTAGTACCCAGGGGAAACCGCGATCATATCCGCTTCTTTTATTTCCCACCTTCTCAGGGCCAGGCGGTGTTCCCACTCCTTATGAAAAATCAAAGAATAATACTCAGGCTGCTTCCTCTGTGTGATGAAGCATGCGATCTGCTGGGCTAAGAGCTCCTGTTTGACTGTTTGCAGAACTCTTGTGAGTGCCAGACACTGCTGAGCACACCCACTTGCTCCATGGCTTACTCTGCCTGTTGTTGGATAAGGAAAAGGAGGCTGGGAGAAGTACCCTCACTGTCTCAAGAATGTGGGCTGTGGGCAGGAGGGAAAGGGTCTGATGGACCCTCACCTGTGATGGTGATGGAGTCACACATTGGTGTGGGCCACCTGCACAGATTCCCCCTGCTCGATCACTGACACGTGGAAAATCCCTCTGTGAACTTGGGCAGTCTACCTATGCCTGTTGTGGAAACCATACCTGTTTGCTGTTTTAATTTAAGAACACAATTATGCTCCGGACACAGGACCTGGTGTCTAGGGATACAGAAACTTTTCAGCAACCTGTCACTTACGGTAACGGCTGTGACTTATGTCTGACAAATCCTTGCGTTAATGAGAAGGGTTTTGCACCATGTGTAATGGTTGGTAATCAGCCTTGCAAACCCACATCTGGGAGAGCCTTGCTTCAGGATGGCTGCTGGGGGTGAGGCTTCTTCCGCTGTCCCTGTGCACATATGTGCACACTTAGGCCCCTTCTGAACCACTCCAGGGGGCAGGGGGCAGACTGACACCAGGACTGAGATATCGTGAGGTCTGGGCATATCCCAAGAGCACTGTGCTCTCTCTTTCCCGGGCTACCTGGCAATCCCTGAAGTGAGGAATGAGACTCGGGTCCCCCCCCCCCCGCTTTGTACTACATGTTTCATGCCATGGGGATGGCATTTCTTGGCTCTTCCAGGGCCATGTTAACTGCTGCAGATGATGTGTGCTTCTTCTGTCTGCTCTGAACCTCTCATTACAGTTTGCTTGCTCTCCAGAGGATCCCAGGAAACAGGAAAATGAAGCATTTACATTACTGTTCTCCATTCTAATAGACTAGCTTATTAGGAGGGTGTGAATGGCTGTCTTCAGTGGGCTGGCTTTATATATAACTTGTAGCCAGCCCTTGCCCTGGCCTCCCTGTTGGCACAAGCCAGTGACAAGGGCTTGGACTTGGAGTCTTCACTGTGGCTGATCCATACCCTGGCATTTGAGGGATTCCTTAGGAGGGAAAGTGTGTATGGGAACAGTGAGTTACCTCAGCCTCAGGTTGGGACCTGGCCATGCCTTGGAGGACTTGATGGTGAAGAGACAGTTGCCATTTCTAAATACGTGCGTGTACTTTTCCATTTCTCCTCATAATGTCACCACTGTCACTCTGTCACTTTAAGTGAGTGGCACTCACCCTCCCTCTCTGGTGATGGTGGGGGATCCAGACAGCATACTCCAACACCACCCAGGCCCTGTGCAGCTTCCTGTGTCTGTGAGTCATGTCTTTCTTCCCAGTCTGCCCCCAGCTCAGCGCCTTCAATCCCAGGCTGGCACAGTGCTCAGGGGATTCTGTGAACACCCGGAGTCTTGCACAGCCCCTCCTATCACTCTCCTGCTGGACTAGAGCCTTGCAGATGAATGCTTTCGAATGCTTCCCAAGGCTTGTCACTCCTACACAACACTCTGAGTGGGCTTCTTTATGTCACCTTCTGGTTTTTATAAAATGACATGGTCACAATTCTCAGTAAGAACGTAGGGGTGGGAGGGACGGTGAAGACTCTGAGGAAATTTTAACAGACTACAGGCTTTCAATAAATATTGACTTGTTCCTTCTGAAAAGTTCAGGCCTTAAACTTTGGGTGTTCAGTGCTACTGGGGAAGCTTATTAATTGTGGGATACAGAATATCCTATTGGGTAGAGACCCAAAATGTGTTTCTTAAAAGTTCAGGCTTTACCTGGCTGCCTCACAGACACCAGAGGCCAGCTTCTTAACTGTGTTCATGTGTCACTTCTGTGTTGGGATCCCATGTGGCTGTTCTAGCTTCATCTATATTTTTCCCCCAGAAAATAGAAAGAAAGGGATGGAAAAGGTCAGCCACACACCTCTCTTTTGAGAATAAGGCTAGGAAGTTATCTATATTCATTTTTTTTCATACCCCGTTGACTGGGATTTAATAACTTAGCCACACATAGCTGCAAGAGAGTCTGAGAAATGTAATCTTATCCTGAATCACTGTTTGAGGGGGGGAAACCCAAAACAAAATCTAGGGGTGTTTTCCCAGGGTGAAGAGACTCCAGCTCAAGTTTGAGATCTGCTCTGTGGTTTGTGTTGTATAGTTTAGTTTTGGTGTGGGGGGAGGGGCCGCCCTGGCTCTGCCCCTGCTGATAGAAGCGAGAAGGACATGCCATGATGAGATGTGACAGCCTTCGAAGAAGGCAAGAGTTTCCATCCGGAGGCCAAGGCTTCCAGTTAATTTTGTGTTTCCTGTTCTTAGAAAAAAATAAAACAATAATTGCTGCTCTGTCTGAGGAGCACGGGGATGCTATTTAATTTCATTTTGGGTTTATGTTTATTTTGGGAAGTGGGGCAGTGTTCAGAACTCTCTGGGAGAAATAAGCACTCATTTGTCCTTTATTCTTAGATGTCTTTTCTAGCCAGGGAGTGCTCTGATTTTCCTCTGGAACTTGATTCTCCCCTACCCACTGACCATGGCTGTGGGTATCTCCACTTGATTCACCCCCACACACCAACCACTGCTGTGAGTAACTCTACCTGTGGCCAGCCTGGAGCTAACACCTGCCCCTCTCTCCCCTAATTCCTCTATTTCAGAAAACAAGCTCTACTTTGTTCCACCCTGTCCCCAGCCACACTGATTGTGCCCTTTAGGGTCACGGGCCTTTTTGGAGGGTTGTTTTTTTGCACACTGGACCTTTTTCTGAAGATGCCTCTAACTATCTCATTATCTTTCTCATGGTGACTTTTGTTCAGCTCCAAGGAGACTCTAGAGGGCTAGACCTGTGGGTCTCTCTGTGCTTCCTCTTCTCTTCCATGCCTGGTGGCTGCGGGAGTGTGGGAAGGAGTGTCACTTCAAACCTGCCAGATCTGGCTGCCAGAAGAATGGACTGGTGCACAGTGCCTGGCACAGAGGTCCCTCTAGGGTGCCTGCAGTAGGAGCTCTTCCCAGCTCCCCATCCCCCATCTTGTAGCGCATTTACGGAAGGCAACAAATGATGATGCTCTCAACCTCATTGGTCCTGTGGGCGTGGTCTTCTGAAAGAATTTGAACTTGCCTTGCATGCAGGGTGTAATGGGCAGGTCCCTAAATACAAGCACATCTGGGTGTGAGTTTGTAGATACAAACAGACCTTCAAGACGTAGGTCGGCCTGACCATAGATCAAGTTAAGGAAAGCTGTTGGTGTGGTTGGAGAGGCCCCCCACAGTCACTGCCCATGCCTCCTGGCAGTGTCCTGATTGGACAAGAGAGAGGGCCAAAAGCAACAGGAGCATCTGAGAGAACCGGAGCACTGAGCACCCGGAGCATCTTGAGTAAGGCATTCACAGCCCAACAACCCTTAAAACAGGTCTCACTCCTCTTTGATAGACACAAAATAGCTTGCCCCAGGGCATGGCTTCTGAGGTGGCTGGGCTGGATTTTGATCCCGGTTTCACCTGACAACAAAGTCTTTCTTTTTTGTGTTGTTGCTTCCCTTGCTGATTATTTTGGGACACAGCAAGGTAAAACATCCTTCGTGTTGTGTGTGTTGAGGGCATGCAGAAGTAAGATTGGAGGAGTTGTGCAGGGACACCAGGGAGGTGCTGTCCTGCAAGATAGTTCTCTAAACTCGACTTAAAATTATAATGAAAACTATCTGATTGAATCTACTGTGGGAGGACACTGGCCTTGACCGTAGCTGGACACCACCCGGAAGAAGAATTTACAACAAAACAATCACTAGGTGTTAGGAAGCTCAGATGCTGATGCAAGCTAATGGAGGAGTTGTCTCTGGCCTTACAGATGGGCATGTTATTTGCAGAATCCCCCCCCCCCTTGTTTTTTAAATGCAGTTTCTACTGACTGGTAAGATTGTTAGAACTCAACTTTGTAATATTGTTAGAGCTCAATGTCTTTGTTTCCACTGTGCTTCCGTGCCTGTCTCCTTGGAAGCTCACAGCACTCTGTGGAGAAGGTAGTACTGCCTCTTTATGGCTAAGGAGACAGCGGTGCTGCTTGCCACAGGTCATGCAGCTAGCAAGAAGGGAGCCGGACTCACCAACTCTGTGCAGTGTTGTTTCCCACTGTCTCCAAGTGCCATGACAACCACTGGTTCTGGAAACCACAGGCGATGCTGGTGGGGCAGCAGCTGGTGCCTTCATGGGCTGTGTCAAAACACAAGGAGATAGGCGATGGAGGGTCACTTTCCACTTGCAGCAGAGGAATTACTAAATGTCATCTCATACCCCCCGCTGCTTTGTGTCAGGTATTTATCATAGTTGGCAACCAATAGGCTGACACACACTGGCAGCTCAAGAGAAATCATACTGAGGAGGAGAGAACTTCTCTTTCTTTGAAACTGATAGATGAGAGTCTTCTGGGGAAAGTTTAGGAAGACCTATGAGTCATCATCTTTCTATGAGTCTCAGCTACAACCCCAGTTCCCAACAAGAATGAGATAGCTTCAGAGAATTCAGCCACCACCTGTGCCCTTCGTTCCTCCAAGTACTAAGGAGAAGAGAGTGGTGGGTCTGAGATGAGGGCCTGCCCTGTCCCTGCGTGTCCTGGGCAGCCCCTCAGACTCTGTCCTGTGGTAGATTCATGCTTGTGACTCACTCTGAGTCTTCCATGTGCCAAGAGATTGGGATCGCACCACCTTGCCAGGAGGCCAGTGTACTGCGTGTTTTGAGCACTTCTGTCCTGTAGACTTCCACTTAGAAGCTGTCTGGGCTGCAAGTGGGGCCTTTGCCCCGAAAGATTCTTGCACTATATGTGGATTGCATCACTCAGTCTCTCAGACCAAAGATCCCTCAGCCCTGCTGTCAGTCCGTTTATTCAAAGACTGCCCATTTCTATAGGACAGTCCTCTTTAGAGGAGACTAACTGGGTAAGAGAGACTTGGGAAAGCGACTCCCAGTGCCCACAGTGCCAAGGTCATACGTAGCTGGCAACAGGCCGGAAGCCACCTTTATGTTCCAGAAGTCACAGAGCTTTGAAAGCTCAAGGATCAAATCAGATGAGCACGGAAATGGATCCTGGCTCTGCTGTGCTACTTGAGAGGATGAAACTACTGTGTTCCCGAGCCTGCCTCTTCATCTGGGAATGCTGCAAATGGGATGGCAGTGATGAAGGCCAAGGCTGTTCCTTCTGGAGCCTTTGTTACTGCTTGGCATCCGGGTGGGAGCCAAAGATGGCCTCGTGTCAGCAGAGGAGCTGCTGGTCTTTACTGTGCCTTCTCGGATTTGAGTCCTATGACTTTTCTACCTTCTGGAAGGAGGCATGATAGAAGGCCCAGGGATGGCCCATCTTGTGTGTGAGAAGTGCTTAATGAAGGTTTGTGTGTGGGGGACTCAGTGCTTGGGAATCTTGTGGCGAGGATACCTTCAGGCAAACACTTAGAGGGCCAGCTCCACGAATCCGCCACTGACCTGACTCCACAGTCTCTCCGAACATTTTCTCTTCTTACTTTTCTTCACTGTGGTCCTTTATGCCCATGTGAGGGGGAATGGTTTTAGCTCTCATCAGCTAGAGGCCTGGCTCTGAATTATAGTTCTGTGGTGGCAAAACCCACCACTGCCTCAAGGAAACTTGGCAAGGAACGGGCTGGAGAGGAGCCCAAATTGAAGGGCAACAGGGTTTGGGGGAAGGCAAGTCTGTGCAGAGTCACTCTGAGTTCTGCAGAGCATGGCGCTAACACTGGCCAGGCTGACCCTTCATTTGTGCTCTGGGAAAGGAAGGGAAGAGGCTCTCGGGTGAGCCTGAGTGGGAGTGGCAGAGCCAGAGCAGGAGAAGGGAGCACTCCCCTTCCTGCTTAGAACTGGCATAATGGCAGGCCACACCCCTGGCTTATCGAGCCCAGGTTTCCTGTGGGTGAAGTGGATGATCCATTGGAGAAACTGCAGTGTAAATTGGCAGAGGAGGCAGGGACAGCCCTGCAGAGAGCACAGCGATGGGCTGCTGGACAGAGACTGCCCACTGGGCCAGGTTGGTGAGGTAGGGACAGAGGCAGGGACAGGTGGGAGCCTGGTTCTTCGTGGCTGGCTTTGGAGTCCTCCCTCCAGGGAAGCTCAGGTGTTTAATTACACTGAGCTGTGATCACATGCAAGCACAGAAGGCCTTGGCTGGAACCCAGCAGTTTAACAAGTGGGAGGGAGTCAGGATTTCAGAGCACAGGGCTTTGTGAACATGGCTGGGTGTCATTTCAGCCTCTCATCCTTGCTTTCCTCTTCTGCCCCCAGTCCCCTCACAGATCAAAGTCTTTCTGTGTGCCAGGCACTTAAACAAGGTGTGAGAACATATGGGCCGGCCGCTGTCCTCTGGTGATAATGAACCAGATCTACAGTGGTGTGGGCACTCCCTGAGCTCCAGGCTCATTTTCCAAATGGTCCCATCAACCATGTCCCCAGGATTCCCTTCTGCGGTTGGATTTTTGGACCCAACCCCACAGTGTGAGATTTACCCAAATGTGGCTTTCCCAACCTTGACTATATTCATCCAGGAACACAGACCGGCACAAAACTCTACTCTTCCTTTCTATCATGTGTAGCAAGATTGTTAGAATTCAACTCGTTTAAGTTTTTAATTACAATTTTTTCATATGCATTTGTGTGTGTGTGGGCACGTGTGTGTGAACACATGTATGTGGAGATTCAAGGTCGACGTTGGGAATAATTTTCAACTGTTCTGCTATCATATCCGCTGAGACAGGGTCTCTCAGTCACTAATAGGGCTATTCCACTAGCCAGATTTCTTTGGGGATCCCTTGTCTTTGCCTTCCAACACTGGAATTACAGGATGGCTGCCATGCCTGTCCAGTGTTTCCATGGGTTCTGGGGATGTTAAGTGTTGCGTGGCAAACACTTAAACCATAGAGCCATTTATCTACTCAATTCAGTTTTTAATTTCTTTAAAAAATTTTTACTAGTTGCCGGGTGGTGGTGGCCCACACCTTTAATCCCAGCACTCAGAGGCAGAGGCAGGCAAATCTCTGTGCGTTCGAGACCAGCCTGGTCTACAAGAGCTAGTTCCAGAACAGCCTCCAAAGCCACAGAGAAACCCTGTCTCAACCCCCACCCCCCACCCCCGAAAAAAAATTTACTAGTTCACAAAAGTATAAAAGTTGTACATATATTCATGTGTTTCTGTATAATATCCATTACATACATATTGTGCTATTTATTTATTATTCATTCATTCACTCACGCATTCATTCATAGTACTAAGGAGTGAACTCAGGTCCAAGCATGCTAGGCAAGTTCTCTACCAACAAGCCATGTCCCCAGAACTCTAAAGTGCAGTGCTTAAATCAAGCTACACATATTCATCTCCTCAAGCATTCACATGGCCTTCCAAGGGAAAACTTTCACAGTCCTTTCCCTCTTGTTTGTAGAGTCTGTCATTGTCATCTGTGCCGCAGTGCTCAGAGCTGCTGGCTTATTTCACTCGATACAGTGACCACTGTTTCCATTCGTGTTGCAAATAACAGGACAAAGCTTACTGTCTGAGACATTAGTGTTGTTGTTGTTGCTAACTCAGGGCCCCTAGTGCTGCCTATTTTTTTTTTTTTTTGTGGGAGTGGTATGGGGAGCCATGTGTAATTATAAGTAGGCATTTGGGTGTGTTGGCATGGAGTGTACATGTGTGCCAAGTGTGGGGGTCAGAGGTTGGCGTCAGATCATCCAGTGCTCAGCTCGATCACTTCTCCAGTTTTGTTGTTGTTGTTTTCTGGTGAGACAGGGTCTTCTCCCCAAGCTTGGAGCTTACCAACTGGTTAGACCAACTGGCCTGTCTCTGCTACCCTAGAACTGGGGCTACAGGCAGCCACTGCCATGCCTCTGGCTTTTGTGTGAGTCCTGGGGGGTCTGAACTCAGGCTGGTGTTTAGGTGGTAAGCACTTTGTTGATGGAGCCATCTCCACAACCCAGAGCTGTCTTTTCTCTCATCTGGTCACATCTCCTTTCCATCCCTGGCTAGTCCTCCAAATTCTCGTGTGGTTTCTTGGTTGCAATGGGATCCTATCATGGTGGGTGGATCTTTCTGACCATTGAGGTGCTGATGTTCTGTGTCACCACGGTGACTTGCAGGAGCTCGATGCTTTGCTCCAACATAGGGAAAGTATCCTGTGTCATCCTGCTGAACTCTGGTACTGGAACAGTAAGGATCCATTGTGTTCAACTGTCTCTTGTTGAAGCATTTCTTTGTCCCAGTCTCTTTCCATAGAGTCTGTTTGAGTTGGGGCAGGAAGGCTGTGTGCTCTCTCTTCTCACAGAGACTCAGCAATGGCAGCGCTGCTAGGCAAGGCTTGCTCTTGGCCAGTGTCTATACATGGAAGGCTGTGTGTCTACACGTGGAAGGCTGTGTGTCTACACATGGAAGGCTGTGTGTCTACACACGGAAGGCTGTGTGTCTACACACGGAAGGCTGTGTGTCTACACACGGAAGGCTGTGTGTCTACACACGGAAGGCTGTGTGTCTACACACGGAAGGCTGTGTGTCTACACACGGAAGGCTGTGTGTCTACACATGGAAGGCTGTGTCCACATGTGGAAGGCTGTGTGTCTACCTTCTCTTGAACTGGCGTTTGGACTCAACTCCATGATCCCAGTAGACTGAGCCCTTCCCTACTGGCCACAACCTCTCCGTAGTTAAGGAAGACTGTTACTCACTTGCTCTCTCTGTAGCGGTGTAACCCTGGGAAGCAGACATTAGTTCCCACGTCCCACTCTCAGCAGAATGGTTCCCAGGGTCTCATTAAATAAATTCCAACCTTTTACCCACATGGGCTTAGATGTGGATTTAGATGAGCTGTAATTTGAAGTTTACCTTTGTGATCCTGGATTGTCTGTGATGCATGATCACAGGGTTCTCCTCCCCTTTGGGGTGAATTACCATTTCCTTCTCCCTTTCTGTGCACAGAAGTGAAAATGCTTAAGAAGTCCAGTTTCAAAAAAAAAAAAAAAAAAAAAGAAGAAGAAGAAGAAGAAGAAGAAGAAGAAGAAGAAGAAGAAGAAGAAGAAGAAGAAGTCCACTTTCACTGGGCAGTGGTAGCACACGCCTTTAATCCCAAAATTCAGGAAGCAGAGGCAGGTGGATCTCTGTGAGCTCAAGGCCAGTCTGGTCTACACAGAGAGTTCCAGGACAGCCATTGATACACAGAGAAACCCTGTCTGAAAAACAAAACAAAACAAAACAAAAAATATCAAAACAAACAAAAATAGAAGTCTAGTTTATTTTCTTTTGCTTTTGGTGCTGCATTTCAGGGTCTAGGTCTTGAATTCACCCTCTGGTGCTCACCTCCCTGGCCTCTAGTGATACATGGCATGATCTGCACCTCTGAAGATCATAGGTGTCACCTTATTTAATCACTCCTCACATCTGGCACCACCTCTGGGTGACTTTGGGGGGGTTCTCATGCCAGGATCCCCCTTCTGATCAACAGCTTCGATGCATGCAAACTGTAGGTGATGGTGGCTGCCTGGCAGGCTGGTCTTGAGCCACAGACACAGTATTTGAGAAATCCTTGGCGGGGGCCTGGATAGTGGTAAGTCCCGAGTGACTGACATGGTCCTCTGGAATCACACTGACCATTCTTCCTCGTCCTCTGTGTCCCCTCACTCCAGATGGAGATGTGGGCGTTGCCGGATGAGAACTTCCTATAAGTATGACCTCTGGTTCCAGCCTCTTTCAAAATCGGCAAGGACGCCCATGATGTTCAAAAGGGTAGCCGTCCTCCACACATTGGGGTTCCAGAACCCTTCTCCCTCTGTTGTGAAATACAGGGCAGTTTGCATGTTTGTGCCACCAGCCCTTGAAATAAATGCCATTGCCTCACTGAGGGCATCAAGTCCCTTCCCATTGCTTGTTCACTAAAGACGGCGGTCCTGAGGCACTGGAGACTGGTGGAGAGCTCACAGGGTTGGAAGAAGAAGCCTGAGAAAGGCGTTCTTTTCCCTTCAAGCAAGCTTCGGATCCTGCCAGCACACTGCGGGGCACCCTCTACTGCTGCTCTCCCACCACCAGGCTTCTTATAAAGCAGCTATCTCCTTACTTAAACATCCCCTGGCTGAATGTTCTCACATTCGTAGCTTAATGACCTTAATTGGCATATGAGTGAGAGTGCTTGGCTTGACTTGGGGCTGACTGCTGACATTACAGGGCTCCTCGGGGTCCAGGTTGAGCTTGCAGGTGCACTTCCTGGTAAATAACTAGAGGATCACTGAGGTGCTTCAGTCCTTCCCAAAACCCCCTTTGCCTGCTCTCCTTCAGGTAAATGTATAGGGTGGCAGTTCTGTCCCGGGGGAGCGGACCAGAAGGCTAAGTAAGTATAGGGCATGGGACATCTCTGTGTCCGCTGCTATGTAGCAGCTTTGCTCTCTGTCATACTCCTGTAGAGATGGGAGAGGTGAGCTTCATCTCCTTCTGAGGGTAGATTTGACATCTGCACTGTAACTTTGGTCCAGAACTGCTGTAGGAAGCTCCTTTGGGCATCCACTTGTGTTTGAACAAGAAGGCAAACTGGGTGCTGACCTCTTAGTTACTGTACTCCACTCTCCCACTCTTAGCCTTTATTGAACACCTACTATGTGCAAGGTATATAGTCTGTACCCCTTAGCAGCAGTTAGATCCTTTATTTTACTCTGAATTTAACAACATTTCTTTTTCTATTTGATAATGCAATGAAATCTTATTCCTATCATCCATTCCTGGAGTATATGGGTAGATGGTGGGAGTCTGGGAACATGGCTGAGTCACCCAGATGGAGTCAGGTCTTCTTGTAGACCTGGCCTCCTGGAAGGAGCTTGACATGATCTTGGGTGCTAAGTTCTCCCAGGGGTGATCAGTTTCTTGCCTGCGGTTGGCAAACACGTTTTTTATTCGTTCTCTTTACAAAAGACTGAGCTGCGGGATGCTGGGCTCGGATGAAAGGATAAACTTGCAGTGTAGAAAGGGCAGGCAAGTATGTAATTTTGATTGTGTGGATTCCTCAGGGAAGACATGAGTCTTAGGGGATGCAGGAACAGTGGGAGCTTACTGTGATCTGGAGGCGAGAGTCTTGAGGGGTGGGGAGGCAGGGGGAGGCAGGCTGAAGGATCCAGTGTACCTGGGCTGCCTGAGAGCAGATCAAGTGCCTGGTGTATGGGAGTGAGAATGAGGGGAGGGATGAGGGCTCAAGCAGACAGCTGCAGCTGGCATGGGAGGGCTGGACCCTTCTGAAGAGGAGCCCAGAGGTTTACAGCAGGGGATCTTCTGTAAGGAGAGCAAGCTGGAAAGCAAAACAGAAGAGCTTGCCTTTGTTTTTGTGGAGAAAGTGGCTTGAGTGTAGGCCATGGCAGCAAGGACAGAATTGGAGGGATTCCAGAAATACTGAAAACATGCAGATGGACAGCTCTTAGCCCTGTCCCTTGCAAAGGCTGGGGCTTTCTGTGCCTCTGCATTCTGGAGGCTTGCCTCGCCATAGGCTGGATTCCCAGTCAGGTAGGTAGAGACAGCAAGTTCAAGATTACAGCTGCCAGCCATGTGGCATACTTGTGGGCTGGGCTGCTGGCTGACAGCTAAAAAGACAACCCCTCCAGCCTCCAGTCAGAGCAGCTCCCCTCCCACTGCCTTTGTGAACACAGAGGTGTGGACCCCTGGCTCTGGTATTGTTGTCTACATTTCCCAGAAGCACAAAAGTCATGGTCAGCAGCTCACTAAGGTCATGGTTAGCTCACTGAGGTCAGGGTCAGCTCACTGAGGTCAGGGTTAGCTCACTGAGGTCAGGGTCAGCTCACTGAGGTCAGGGTCAGCTCACTGAGGTCATGGTCAGCTCACCAAGGTCAAGGTCAGCAGCTCTGCAATGTCTCCATTGTTCTCTTGCTCCTCAGTGCCCTTAGCATGAGCCTCACTGGGGCGAGCTGAAGAAATTCTTGGATCTTGACCTCTACACTCTCTCCCCATGCATCTCCACACTGCTGCTTTTGCTCATGGTGACAATCTCTTCACACGACCTATTCATTTTGTTTTCCCTTGGGTCCCCCACTCCTCTGGGACACCCATGTCTGCATCTTGAGTGGTACAGTTCAGCGTCTGAGCCAGAGGCAGAAACGCTAGTGTTCTCCCGAGGCCAACCTTTATTGTACAGAGTATGAAATTTTAGAGAGGTGTCAGCCATCTCTGTCCTCTGGATGCCTGACATTTAGAGGTCCAAGTGCCTAACAGGTCTCTGCAGTCATTGTTTACTTTTGCCTGGGGCCAAGAGGGCTTTGCCACAGCCTGGTTCCACCCTTCTCTTCCTACAGACCTCACCTTCCCGTCTTGGTTATGACCACACTAAACCTGTCTAATCCAGTTTACCCCCCAAAGGCCTGTAGGTCTACAGGGAGGTGGCAGAATCTCCAGGGGTAGGCCTGGTGGAGGAAATTAAATGGTTGGGGCACAGTAGGACCTCTGTTCCTTCCTGTTTGCTTTTTCATGCTGTGGCTGCTTGGTTGGCGAGACCTCTGCTCTGCCTCCCCACTTCCATTTAAGTGGATTAGCTCAGATGTTTCGTCACAACCTTGGGAAGCTGACTTGCACTCTTCCTGGCTCTTTCTTCCTTCTGACTGCTCATCTCCTGTCTGCCTTTCTACCCTCAGAAGTCTCTGATGGTCCCCTTCCTGGACGTCTCTAGGACTTCAGTCTTAGTTGCAGAGTTGTTTCCTAGCAGCTTCCCAGAGTTTTAAGAGCCACTATCTCTTACCTTGTGCCAGGCTTTGGTTCCCGTGCTTTGCTCAGGGTGGCTGCCTGTTGTAGGGGAAAATGCTGACCATGCCCACTTGGGGCTGGATTCCCAAGCGATCACATGGTGACTCACAACCACCTTGAATGAGATCCACGGCCTGTGGATGGTGTGAGGCCAGTAGCAGTCCCCGGCATGCTGGGTCTGGGTCTTCCAGGGTCTTCCTGGAGTCGGATCGCTTGGGAATCCAGCTCCAAGCATGGTCAGCATTTCTTGTGTCCAGCCCCAAGTGGGTGTGGTCAGCATTTCCCCCTACAATCTGTGAATAGTGAAACCCCTGTCAGGGCTCAGTCTGCCATCTGTGGCTCTGAAACCAGACTGCCAGGAGCCCCATTGGTGACGGAGGGGACCTCTTTGGGTCTTTCCCCTTCTTGATCTTTCAGCTCTAGCTCAGCTGCTGCTGTGGATAGAGTCCACGGTCCATGTAATTCCTCTGAAACTCTTCACTGAATTAACCTACCAACCTTCCTGACACTCCAGACATGAAGATTCATTGAAGTCACCAGATATAGAAGTGGTCTGTCCTCTTTGGAGCCACTGCTTACAAAGATGGGCTGGGGTGGAATGCAGGGTGTCTCGGTTTAATTTCTGCTGCAGTGATAAAACATCTGACAGAAGGAATCATGAGCAAACTGGCTTTAGTTCAGCTTACAATTCCAGGTCACAGGCCATCACTGCAGGGAAATCACAGATGCAGGAGCCGGAGACAGCTGGGTATGCGGCATCCATGGCCACCGGCACAGAGAAGAAGATGCACCCATGCCGCCCACTTGGTTCTTTGCCTGGCTAGTCTTCTCTTCTCTTGTGTAGTCCAGGGACCCAAACCAGGGAACGATGACAGTGACATCTATTAATGCAAACAAGGCAATCTCCCATTGACATGTCTACAGCGCAACCTGGTGAAGACTGTCCCTCATGGAGATCCTCATGGCCACAGCCAAACCTGGTGAAGACAGTCCCTCATTGAGACCCTTCCTTGGGTGATTCTAGCTGTGTCAGGGTGACAATTAAAATCACAGAGGAATGTGTCTATTAAGCACCCAGGATGAAAACCGCCTCCCCACATTTCCAGACCCCCACATGCTTAGGAGCAAGGCCTGGCCAGAATGTTCAGTTGTAGCATCAGCCCCAAGTCTGTGGGCTGCTGAGACAATGACTGCAGAGAGCCAGTCAGTGGGAAGGCTCAGAGGGTGACGTGGCAGGGCCTAGGGGCCTCGCTCTGGTCCTAGCTACCCGAGCCCTGAACATCCTACTCTTGCTTCCTCCTTTTTCCAGGTTCTGGTGCATTTGTCTGAAGTTGGTTTCACCCCAATATACAGGAAGTTAAGTTAGGGGGAGGGCCTGGCCCTTTGAGAAATCTGCCACTGACCCTGGTAACAACCTGAACTTGGTGCCATTGACTGAGGGGGTGGGGTGGGAACAGTTGGCGTGGTTCCCTGTGATGTGTTACTCTTATTTGTCATATGGTACCATTTTATCTGACAACATTCTCTCCAAATCTCTAAGCAGCACTTGGTTTGAAGTTCACAGAGAGAGCTGTCTGTGAACTGTACTTCATGAACACATCATTCATATCTGTATAGAGCCCTGAGTTCTCATATCTGTATGGAGCCCTGAGTTCTCATATCTGTATGGAGCCCTGAGTTCTCATATATATGTATGGAGCCCTGAGTTCTCATATCTGTATGGAGCCCTGAGTTCTCATATATATGTATGGAGCCCTGAGTTCTCATATCTGTATGGAGCCCTGAGTTCTCATATATGTATGGAGCCCTGAGTTCTCATACATGTATGGAGCCCTGAGTTCTCATATCTGTATGGGGCCCTGAGTTCTCATATATATGTATGGAGCCCTGAGTTCTCATATATGTATGGAGCCCTGAGTTCTCATATATGTATGGAGCCCTGAGTTCTCATACATGTATGGAGCCCTGAGTTCTCATATCTGTATGGAGCCCTGAGTTCTCATATATATGTATGGAGCCCTGAGTTCTCATATATATGTATGGAGCCCTGAGTTCTCATATATGTATGGAGCCCTGAGTTCTCATAAATGTATGGAGCCCTGTGTTCTCCCACAGTGGGCCCAGGGAGAGATGAGATTATAATCTACAGCAAAGAGGATTATCTAAGCCAGGGTTAATACTGCTGTGATGAAACACCATGACTACTTCAGCATCACAGCTCATTACCCAAGGCAGTCAGGGCAGGAATTCAAGCAGGGCAGGATCCTGGAGGTAGGAACATCATGCACAGGCCATGGAGGATTTCTGCTTACTGGCTTGGTCAGCCTGTTCACTTACAGTACCCAGGACCACCAGCCCACGAGTAGCACTGCCCACTGTGAGCTGGGGCCTCCACATTAATCACAAATTAAGAAAATGCTCGACAAGTGTGCCTACACCTGAGGTTCTCTCTTCCCAGATGACTCTAGCTTGTGTCAAGTTGACAAAAATTTATCTTTGACCTGTGTGTATGTATGTGTGTATATATGTGCATATGTGTGTATGTATGTGTATATGTATGTGTGTGTCTCTGTGTGTGTATGTGTCTATGTGTGTATATTTGTGTGTCTGTGTGTGTGTATGTGTGTATGTGTGTATATATGTGTGTCTGTGTGTGTGTATGTGTGTATGTGTGTATGTGTGTGTATGTGTGTATGTGTGTGTATGTGTCTATGTGTGTGTATGTGTCTATGTTTTTGTGTATATGTGTATGTATGTGTATATGTATGTGTGTGTCTGTGTGTGTATGTGTGTATATATGTGTGTCTGTGTATGTGTGTATGTATGTGTGTATGTGTGTGTATGTGTCTATGTGTGTGTATATGTCTGTGTTTGTGTATATGTGTATGTATGTGTATATGTATGTGTGTGTCTGTGTGTCTGTGTGTGTGTATGTGTGTATGTGTGTGTCTGTGTGTGTATGTGTCTATGTGTGTGTCTCTGTGTGTATGTGTGTATATATGTGTGTCTGTGTGTGTGTATGTGTCTATGTGTGTGTATATGTCTATGTGTTTGTGTATATGTGTATGTATGTGTGTATGTATGTGTGTATGTGTGTGTCTGTGTGTGTATGTGTGTGTATCTGTCTATGTGTGTGTGTATGTGTGTATGTATGTGTCTGTGTGTGTATGTGTCTATGTGTGTGTATGTGTCTATGTGTGTGTGTATGTGTGTATGAATGTGTATGTATGCGTGTGTGTGTTGATTTTCACAGGGTGGTGTCAGATGCACGAGGGCTGTGGGTTTGGGAGCAGGGACTCCTTGCAGTCTGGCTCAGCTGAGGAGGAGGAAGACGATTGGAACAGTGGGGGACAGGGAACATGGGTAAGGAGCAAACTCTCAGTGATGTGTCAGAGGACTATTGTTCCCTCACCAGTGTCTACAGATATTTCTGTGGCTCTTCTGCCACTCCGTTAGGGAGAGGTTGTATGACCCAGACTCATACTCTAGCTCAGTGGTGACCTTGGTCTAGTGTTTGTGTCCCCATCCTAATGTGACCAGCTCTGCTGAGCCTGCAGTGCAGCATCTGCCACTCTTACTCTGTTCCTGCCTAAGCTCTGAATCCTGCTCCAGGAAGCCTCTGTGCGGCCAAAACATCCCAAGTACCTCACACTTCCCCCAGGCTCCCTGGCCCACCAGCCTCACAAAACACATTGCCCTTTCCAGGGAAGCCGTCATCTTGGCTGATTTAGATTCAAAGACGTCTGCAGCTTAAATTAGACAAGAGAACTTCTAAATGTCCTTCTGCTCAGAGCAATGCGAGAGCAGCTCCAGCTCAGCCTGAGGCAGGAGCCACAGGGAGGTCTGTTCAGGTCTTCTGCAACCTTGATGCCCTAGTCACATCCAGACACTAGTGTGCTTTCGAACTGTGTTCTGTTTGTGTCACTATTTGTCCAGAGTCTGTCTCTGCCCCACCCACTTCTCTGTAAGCTCTGAAAAGGGAAGAGACCCAATTGCCTCTTGCTCAGCATGAAGCAAGGAGCCCGCAACAGGTGGTCAGGACTAAACAGCCACAACAGTGTACCCTTCCCCTCTCTTTCCATCTTTCTCATCACAGGTTTGCTTTTTTGTTTTGTTTTTAAATTTGGCTTTAACATGTGTCTGGGTGGTGTTTGGTTTGTGAGAACAAGGTGCTGCTACAAAAAGCCTGGCCTTAGCACATGAGAGGCAGGCCTGGGTCCTGCTTTGCCTAAGGGAAAGCCCTGCGACTGAGCAAGCAGCCCTACTTCTCTGAGCCTCCTTACCCAGAGCGTGAGAATATGTTTACTTTTCTTTTAAGATGACATCGACGCTTTAACTACATTAGTTTACTTATTATTTATTTACATATATATATATTGGTTTTTTGAGACAGGGTTTCTCTGTGTAGCTTTGGAGCCTATCCTGGCACTCGCTCTGTAGACCAGGCTGGCCTTGAACTCATAGAGGTCCGCCTGCCCCTGCCTCCCTTGTGCTGGGATTAAAGGTGTGCACCACCAATGCCTGGCTGTGAGCTACTTTTTTTATACATTTAAGAGAGACAGTGGTGCTCCTTGGGGCAGGTATGGAGGTCAGAGGATAACACCAAGAGGTCAGTTCTCACCTTTCACCATGTGGCTCTCAGAAGATGAACTCAGGTCGTTGGGCCTGGTGACAACTGTCTTTACCCACTGAGCCATCTTGCCAGTCTGGGAATAAATTTGTCACCTGGCAGTATTGTAAGGATTTGATCAGACCACCAGCTCAGACCATAGTCAAATGCATCCATAGGATATGTATATCATTGTTAGTGTGTGTGTGTGTGTGTGTGTGTGAGTGTGTGTGTGTGTGTGTGTGTGTGTGAGAGAGAGAGAGAGAGAGAGAGAGAGAGAGAGAGAGAGAGAGAGAGATGGGGCTTGTACTTTCTTATGTATATTTATTTCTCTTATTGGTTAATGAATAAAACACTGATTGGCTGATTGTCCAGGCAGGAAGTATAGACAAGGCTAGGAGATGAGAATTCTGGGGTGTGTAGGCAGGGAAGAGTCAGGATGTGAGCCAGGGAAGAGAAGGCTCAAGTCAGGTGTTCTCCAGTAAGATAAGACCATGTAGAAATACATAGATTAGTAGTTATGGGTTTAATTATGACGGAGCTAGCCAATAAGAAGCTCAAACTACCAGCCAACAGTTTCATAATTAATATAGTGTCTATGGTGTTTTTATTTGGAGCTCTCAAAGGTGGCTTTGGAACCTGGCAGGAAATCCCACCACGTGTGTGTGTGTGTGTGTGTGTGTGTGTGTGTGTGTGTGTGTGTGTGTGTGTGTGTATACTTGTGGAGGTCAGAGGTCAATGTCAGGAGTATTCCTCAATCATGTCCCCAACTTACATGTTGAGACATGGTTTCTCACTGAACCTGGAGCTCACTGTTTAGGCTGTGCTGGGGGTTTAAGCTGTATCCAGACTCTCTGGTAATCTCTCATCTATCTCACATCCATCAGGATGCCATCCTCTGCCTGAAGCAGTGGCGCTTGGTCTTGATTTTGAATATTTTCAACCAGAATTCGAAGTGTGCCTCACCTGTTTGCATTTGTGGTTGGTCTCTCTTCAGTTCCAGAAGCCAGAGACAGCACCTGGCCGACTCTTGTAGAAAGAATGTGATTTTCTCTCTCTGCCAAAACATCATCTGAGCTGTGTCTGCTTATAGGAGTCCTTCAGGACTAGTCTCACTGACTGTTGACATTCCCTCCTGGAAGGATGGGTGCAGAGGGCCACTGGGCCCTCACCTGGCCTCCTAACTGCTCTTCCAGCCACTTGTGTGCAGTTCTGCCCTTGCACACGGCCTAGAGATCTCCAGAGCTACAGTACAAGGCTGGGGAGGTTAACTGAGGACTCCATCTGTGCAGACATGGGGGAGCCAGCATCCTTGTGAGATGGAGACTGTGGGGTCCCCCACACTTCTGCCACTAACTCCTCATCCATGCTGTATACACAAACCCAATCCATGTGTCGGTTTCCCTTGGTGAACTGAGGGAGAACCATGCTTTGGTTTGTTGTTTGGACCTTGAGATGAGGTACATGTTGAAGTCCCCTTCAGGGAAGAATTCTTGTAACACAGCCTTTCTCATAAGACCCTTTCCTGACTTGAAAACTCAAAATCCTGCCTCTCCCCTTGGAGATTCATATCTCCATGGTAACGTCAGATCACCTCTAGTGCTGGCATAGGGCAGAGTCCCTTTCTGATCTAGTGTGAACAGAAGCCCCTTGACGATAGCCACAGGCAGGGATCTGCTTGCCTAGAGCAAGCATCCCTGCACAGAAACCCTGCGGCAGTGCTCCCTGAAGGGCCTCAGTCTGCGGTGGCTGGGAATCCTCGTCCTCCAGCCTAGTTTTCTTTGCTGCTCTTGCTCTCGCCCCCTCCTTGCTTCCTCTCCCCTTCCTTCTTAGCATCTCCCTTTGTGTGTGAGGCTGGTGCCTACTCTCCTACAAAGAGATGAACTTTCTCTGGGATGCCAGGCATAGTAATTTCCATGTACCATAAAGATCACTAAGTGTGGGTTCGCTCTAGCCTTCTGCAGTAGACCTCCATTTTAGCCTGGCTCACATTACAATAAATTCAATTCTAGATACTTAGCTGAGGTTCTAGGGCCTAGGAGTCTCTCACTTGTAATGGTGCCTCCTCCCTCCTTCCTCCCTTCCTCCTCCCTCCCTCTTTCTCTCCCTCCTTTCCTTTTTGCCTCCCCTTCTCCCTCTCTCCACCAGATTCTGTTCCCCAGCCCATCTAAGGTAGACAGGAAAAGCCCCCAACCTTCTCCTCGATGTTCCTACGAAGCTTTTCCTGAGTAACAGGTTTTACTGACACAATGTCATCACTTATCTGGGATTTGGGGTAGCTGAGATGGGGGGATCAAAATTAAGGACTTGTCATTGCAGCACTTTGCACTCCGGTTCCCAAGTATGAAATGGGAAAATGACGCGTCTGTTTCCACTGGGGTCATGTCACAAGCCCCCCATGTGTACCTTACATTTGGTTTCTTCTCACATGCCTTGCTCACGCTCGTGTTCTGTGTATGCTGGTCCTGGTATGCTTGTCTTCAGACTCCTATTGAAGATGGTGTGTGTGTGAGAGAGAAAGAGGGGGGGAGGGAGAGAGAATTGCTCCCCAATTCTGGGCTAGGATATGTCTGCAGAGCTTGGAATAGTCAGCCTAGCTTTGGTGACTTTAGCTTTGTGAGGGGAGAGAAAGATGAAGAGAATTTGGTGCTATCTGCCTCATGTTACCAATCTTAGGCAAAGACTTTTATTTTGAGCAGCTATCTGACCCCAAATCAAGGCACCCTGTTTTTGGTTACCCATTGCACAGCTGCAGAAGGTCAGTGATTTTTAATAAAAGCGGCTTGTAAGCCCGTGTTGTAAGAGCCCAGGCTGTGAGGAGGTTAATCCTGGTGTTGAGTCCTAAGAATCTCATTCCATCATCATCCGTGGGGCATTTCCAGTGCAATGTCTGCCATTTCAGGCTCTGTGACTCATGTCTTTCTCATGTCCAACCTGCACCAAGCTTGCTTGATGCATTGGACTTCTCAAGACACTTGAGTATCAAGACCCTGTCACTCTTCTTTCTTGTAGAAACAAAGCCTTCCATGTACCCCCCACAGGCTCTCGGACACACACTGAGGTCTGTGATGTGATTGATGCCTGTAACCTGGGGTGTGTGTGTGGGGGGGTGAAGGACCTTCTCAGGGTCAAACAGCGGGAAGTCATAGACAAGGCTTCCAATCTGCTCCGAAGCTAGGATACCGGGGCTGCCCCAGACTTCCCCCTCACCTCCTACCTTACCAAGGACACCCCCCCCCCTTATTTGCCACATGGTAAACTAACCCTGATGCGTGAAACACACTGGGCCTTGTACACTAAGAACAGCAGTTTGCACGACTGTTGTTCTAATGCTGGGGCATCCCCAAACCTGCTTTAGTCCTTCCAGTGAACCAGGGCTGACATGTACGACCCAGACCGTGTTAGCCTTGCCATTTGGCCAGAAGGGCAGTGTCACACATTTGCTGCTCTGAGTGAATCTTGGACTCCACACCTGTGGCTGAGTTTGTTCTGCCTGCACAGACCACAGAATGTTTTTTTCTAAATCTTTTCCCCACGTCCTATCTCATGTTTGTGTCTGGGCTGCTGAATCTGTAACTAGGGAGAGAATGTGGAGTCAGGGTTTGTTTCGGGGGAACCAGCCGCAGCTCCTGCAGTTTTTCACTCCTTCTTCCACACCGTGTCCCCTCCCTGCTAAATGTCGGTGCCTGTGGGCCACACAGGCGTTTTTCACAGTTTCTGTGTTTCCTGGGTATTAGGGACTCCATTCTGAGGAGTGTTAACTTGGTGCCACTTTTTCCTTTCAGGACTGAAAAGGCTTAGAGGTTTTGCCTGGTGTAGCTTCTAATTAGTGAGGAGTTTAGATGCAAGCTTCAATTTCTTCTCTCCAAACAAAGAGAAACACATCAGCATCTTGAGCGAACACAGTCAGCCTGAAAAGGGAGTGATTTGCCTCCCACTCCCCGGCCTCCTCAGGCTGATGCTTCCTCCCCATCTTGGCTGCTCACAAGGACACTGAAGGCTTCTCTGACTCATCATGAAGGAGCCAGAAAGCTCTGCCTTCTACTCCTGAAAATGCTGCATGGCTTTGAAGGAAGAGGGGCAGTGTGTTTGCCAGCGGAGCCGGGCTGGTTCTGGGAGTGTCCTGTCTGAACACAGAAGACAAAGGCCTGTGGGCTCCCTTCCATCCTGAAATCCAGGGAAGAAGGCTACACGTTGCTCTGTTGCTCTTGCTCATGGGTGGCTTGTGAGCTGATTCCTTCCAGGCTTGACTTTCTATGAAGCCATCTTGTGATTCTGTCTTTCCTCTGGGGGATTAAACACTCCACCCTGCCCCAACCCGCTCTACCTCACCCCACCCTGCTCCCAAATGGGCCCTGACCAACCACTGTTTACCAATAATATTCACTACTTCCTAAGAATGTGTTTACTTATGGCTACCACCTCTTTGGGGGTCAGTTTTAAAAATCAAACAAACAAAAACATTAGACTTTCTGTTGGAGTTGGTTTTTGACTATTGGCAAAACTGAGTGGAAGGTACAGAGATTTCCCCATATTCCTCCTACCCTTCTAAGTATACCACCTGCCTCATTATCACCTTCCCTGACACCTACTTTTGTTACAACTGCTGAACCTATGTTGACACATCATTATTTAAGACCTCTGGGGTTCACTTACGTGCCCATTCTATGGGTTTGAGCAAATGTGCACAGACCTGTCATGAGAGTGTCCCATTGCATGTTTGTACTGCCCATGCATCAGCTTGCCACACTACAGGTGGCAAACACTGATCTTTTCATTGTTTATATAGTTTTTCCTGAGCCAGCATGGTGGCACACACCCTTAATCCCAGCATTTAGGAGGCAGAGACACAACTCTCTGGGTTTCAGGCCAGCCAGGGCTGCACAGTAAGACCCTGTCTCAAAACAAAACAGAAAGACATACTACTTTTCCAGAACGCCATGTAGTCAAAACCACATAGTCTTTGCATCTGACTTCTTTTTACATGATAATACACATCTGATGCCTTTTCCCAGCTGGAGAGTCCCTCTCATTTTGATGCTGTTTAATATTCTGTCATCTGGAAGTGCCATCGTTTGTCCACTCATTTGCTGAAGAGCATTTTAGTTGCTCTTGCAGGTCTTGGCAATTATGTGCAAGCATTCATTTGAGTGTCAAGTTCAGCGTGTTGGGTAGACACTAAGAACTGATGGATTGCATGCTAAGACCGCTGTCCTCCACAGCACTGTGTTATTTTAATTCCCTCCGCAATGAGTGAGCGTTCCTGTTGCTCCATGTTCTCGTCAGCACTTAGGGATGTCATTTCACTATCTCTTCAAAATAGTTTGAGACTTCCATGCAGGTTTGTTCCTTGACCCCTGTGCTGTTCAATCTCCGTCCTTTGCTTTTCCAGTTGTCTTTCTTTGGTTGATTTCTCTCTTCATCCCCTTGTTGCCAGAGAGCAGACATCATACAGTTTCTGTTCTTTCTTATTTGCTACAGTGTTTCGGGGTGGTCAGGACTGTAGCGAATGTTCCATGTAGACCCTAGGAGAATGTGTGCTCTGCTGTAGTTAGATGACATGGTCTGTACATGCCCATAGCCCCAGGATTAATGCATTGTTGAGTTAGACTGTGGCCCTACTGATTTTCTGTCTCCTGCATTTGTCTTATTTCAGGCAGAAGAGTGTCTAAGTCTCTAGCTGTTTTAATGTTCACCTGTTTCTCCTTGCAGTTCCATTTACGTTCCCCCCTCTATTTGGGTGTTCTGATGTTGGTACACACACGGTAATGATTTTGGGTCTTCTGGAAGAACTGGCCATTCATAACAAAGAATTTGGCACTTAACATTGTATCTAAAGAACATGTTTTAAGCTATAACCTACATAAAACCCAAAGATGGTCAAGAGATAGAAATGGTGGAATATAGTAAGTTTATATGCCTGGTTTATAATTCAGGAAAGTAAGCTTAATTATTTATACACTTAATTTCTTACATTTGTATATTTGGTAATAGCAAAAGAAGAGAGACCATTAATTCACTCGTTCATTCATTCATTCATTCATTCATTCATTCATTCATTCTCATGAGTGTGGCAAGCAGTTTTTTATAGGAAACAAAGCAGTGAGCAGAATAGTACTGTCTGGGGCTCCACCATCTGGCAGGAAATACAGACTATCAAATAAGTAAGGATCGCCAGCCCCACAGTTGGAGGGCTTCGTGTGGTTGTTTCTCAGAAGGTCACACAGGGATCCGCTCACAAGCGTTGTTGCACTCTTTGTAGAATAAACGGGTCGAATAAATCCTGTGGCACAGTGCAATGATAAAACGGGCAGAGCAAGGAGGAGGAGGCCTTTGGTGTTGCTGAAGGTACCCCTTAGCCTGACCTCGAATGACTCTTGTGGTCTACCCAGCATCCGAGACTGTGACTTCTCTGTCTTCCATGGGAGCTGGGCTCAAGCCGCCTTCCTTGCTGATGAACCTGCACCTAGTGTCCTTCAGATCCTGCGCCAGACCTTCTACCCTTCCCGCCTCCCTACGCTTCCCTTTCGTTTCCATGCAGATGGGAGAATGGGCAGATGGTTCCTTGTCTGTTGTTCCTTGACTCGAGCATGAGGTGGTCAGATGACAGTCACATTGTTGGAGGCCATTGCCTTTGCTGTGACAGGTGTCCACCTCTTTTCGGGATGCCGGTGAGGGAGTTATGCTCTTCCTTTAGTCTGTTCATCAAATTACCTATGGGGTGGTATCTTGTCTCTTTCCAAGAATGAGTCCTCATCAGTATGCACTGCTTGGGTGGTGACAGACAGCAGGTACTCTTCACATCCATGTGTCTACCCAGGTGCAAAATGGAGTCAAAAGCTGCTTGTGAATTGGATGTTGCAAGGCGCTGTCTGGAAAACAGCCATCATTTTCAATGATATAGAGGAATGGAGAGCACACAGCATAGTCTGAGCACAGCAGTATTCCAAATCAAGGGGAAAATCAAATAAATACATTTTAATATACGCACACAATTGAAACCACCAGCAAAAAATAGTTATGAATAGTTATGAGTTAGACATGAGCATAAGAATTTATTTGACTATCATATTCATTATATAGTTTTTTCTAAAGATTTATTTATTTTTTTATGTGGGTGAGGGTTTTCCTGCACATGTCTGTGCACTACACGTGTGCCTGGTGCCCAAGAAGGACAGAAGAGGGCATCAGATTCCCTGGCCCTGGAGTTACAGATGTTAGTGAGCCACCATGTCGGCACTGGGAATCAATCGAACCAGGGTTCTCTGAAACTGCACTTAACAGCTGAGCCATCTCTCCAGTCCCTATACTGTGGTGACTTTTTGTTTGCTTGCTTGTTTGTTTTTTATTTTTAGGTAGATCCAAATATATGCAGTGTACGACTTAATTAATTTTACAGGAAATTTTAGGGAAAAGAGTGCTAATGTAACAGCTTAGGCAGATCAGTGACCTCCCAGGGCTGCTCAGTGGGTCCTGACAAAGAGGCACAGAGGAACTTTGTAGCAATACAAATGTTTTAGGTGTCATTGCACATTCCTCTAACTTTCCAAGCTAGAAGCTTCAAATGGGCGTGTGCTGGGGATGTAGCAGCCAGGCAGCCCCCACACAGAGTCTCCATCCCAGCTGGGGACAGGGTTCTTCAAGTTTTTGCCTCATGAAACACATTTGTTGCAAGAGAAAGCTCGGATGCAGCACTGCACTGTGCTGTGGACATTTAGGCATCAAAGGATCAATTTCCAGCAGACGGGGTTGACCTGTCCTTTAATTTAATTGCACCTTGTTCCTGGTTCCCTACACAGTGCAGCACAGTTCTCTCAGGACCATGAACTTGGAGTTTGAATGAATTCCCCAGAGATTTGGGTTTGAATTCTTCCTTGTTGTTTGTTTTTCAAATGGATTTATGATTTATTGCCAGTAAATGTCTGATTTGAATAGCTATTTTATATACCTATATGCCCGAGGTCACTTGCTCGGGTGAAAGGGATTGTGAATGGAAAGGATTTACAAGGCCTGTTCTAGGCTAATGGTATCCAATGTGTGGTGTTCTCTGGAGAGCTGGGGAGGTTTTGTCTAAACATTTCTATACGTTTGTGCATTTTAGAGTGAGGCCTGGAAGGAATCCTTCCTCGGGGCAGCTCACTCCCTACACACACACACATACACACACACACACACACACACAGA